>NC_073272.2:144890000-145195000 GCF_029289425.2 Pan paniscus
TACAAGCCAGAAGGGATGTGGGTCCTATCTTTAACCTCCTTAAACAGAATAACTGTCAGCAAAGAATTTTGTACCTAGCAAAACTAAGTTTCATAAATGAAGGAGAAATAAAGCCATTTTAGACAAACAAATGCTGAGGGAATCTGTCACTCCCAAACCAACATTACAAATAATGCTGAAAGCAGTTCTAAATCTTGAAACAAAAGCTCAGTACACACCAAAATAGAAACTCTCGAAACCATAAAACTCACAGGGGCTATGAAACAGTAACACAGTGAAAAAAAACTAAGTTTCTAGGTAACAACAAGCATGATGAATGGAACAGTACCTCATATCTCAATATTAACATTGAATGTTAATGGCCTAAATACTCCACTTAAAAGATACAGAATGGCATAATTAGCAAACAATCACAAACCAAATATCTGTTGTCTTCAAGAGGCCTAACACATAAGGATTCGTATAAACTCAAGGGAAAGGGGTGAAAAAAGAGATTTCATGCAGATGAAAACCAAAAGTGAGGAGTAGCCATTCTTATATCAGACAAAACAGACTGTAGAGCAACAACAGTAATAAAGACAAAGGTCATTAAATAAGGATAAAAAGATGTACCCAACAAGAAGATACTGTAATCCTAAATTTAAACGCACTTAACACTGGAGCTCCCAGATTCATAAAACAATTACTACTTGGTATGGTTTGGTTCGTTGTTTCCACCAAATCTCATGTCAAATCATAATCCCCAATTTTGGAGGTGGGGCCTTGGGGGAAGTGATTGGATCATAAGGGTGGGCCTTCATGAATGACTTAGCACCATCCCCTCGGTGTTATTCTCATCATAGTGAGTAACTGAGTTATAATGAGTTCTGGTTGTTTACAAGTGTGAAACCTCCCTTCCTCTCTCTCTTCCTTTTGCTCCAGCCATGCAAGATGTGTCTGCTTTCCCCTCGCCTTCTGCCATGATTGTAAGTTCCCTGAGGCCTCCCTAGAAGCAGATGCTGCCATTCTTCCTTTACAGCCTGTGGAATAGTGTGCCAATTAAACTTCTCTTTTTTACAAATTACCCAGTCTCAGATATTTCTTTATAGCAGTGATGAGAACTGACTAATGCACTACTAGACCTAAGAAATATTGAGATAGCAACATAACAAGAGTGGGAGACTTCAATACACCACTGATAGCACTAGACAGGCCATCAAAACATAAAGTCAACAAAGAAACAATGGACTTAAATACTCTAGAACAAATGTACTTAACATATATTTATAGAACATTCTACCCAACAACAGAAGAATGTACATTTCTCTCATCAGCAAGTGGAACATTCTCCAAGATAGACCATATAATAGGCCACAAAAAAAGTCTCACTAAATTTTAAAAAATTGAAATCTTATCAAGTATCTTTGCAGGCCACAGTGGAAAAAACTAGAAATCAACTCCAAAAAGAACCCTCAAAACTATACGAATGCATGGAGATTAAATAATCTGCTCCTGAAAGATTTTCAGGTTAACAATAGAATCAAGATGGAAATTTAAAAATTCTTTGAAATGAATGATAATAGTAACAAAAGTTAATAATACCTCTGGGATACAAGAAAAGCAGTGCTAAGATTAAAGTTTACAGTGCTAAATGACTACATCAAAAAGTCTGAAAGAGCACAAATTGACAACCTAATGTTACATGCCAAGGAACCAGAGAAACAAGAACAAATTAAACCCCAAATTAGCAGAAGAAAAGAAATAACAAAAATCAGAACAGCACTAAATGAAATGGAAACAAAAAACACAAAAGATCAATAGAACAAAAAGCTGCTTCTTCGAAAAGATAAACAAAATATTTGATAGACCATTTAGCTAGATTAACCAAGAAAAAGAAAGAAGATCCAAATAAGCTCAATTAGAAATGAAACTGAAGACATTTACAAGTGACATCACAGAAATATGAAAGATCACTTGAGACTATGATGAACAACTTTATGCTCACAAAGTAGAAAACCTAGAGGAAATGGATAACTTCCTGGAAACATACAATCCTAGATTAAATCAGGAAGAAATAGAAACCCTGAACAGACCAATAACAAGCAGTGAAATTGAATCAGCAATAAAAATAAATTGACAACAACAAAAAGCCCAGGGGCAGATAGATGAATTCACAAGTGAATTTTACCAGACATTCAAAGAAGAATTGGTACCAATTCTACTGAAACTATTCCAAAAGATTGAGAAAGAGGGAATCCTCCCTAGGTCATTCTACGAAGTTGGTATCACCCTGATACTAAAACCAGGGAAGGACATAACAAAAAAAAAGAAAACTACAGACCAGTATCCCTGATAAACATCGATGCAAAAATTCTCAACAAAATACTAGCAAACCAAATCCAAAAGCATAATCAAAAAAATAATAAATCATGATCAAGTGGGTTTCATCCCAGGGATGTATGAATGGTTTATCATACACAAGTCAATAAACATGATACATCACATAAACAGAATTAAAAACAAAACCATATGATTGTCTCAGTAGATGCAGAAGAAAGCATTTGATAAAATCCAGCATTCTTTTATGATAAAAAAAAAACTCAACAAATGAGGCATAGAATGAACTTACCTTGAAATAATAAAAGCCATTTATGGCAAACCCAAAACCAACATCATACTGAATGGAAGAAAATTGAAAGCATTTCCCCTGACAATTGGAACAAGACAAGGAGTCCCACTTTCACCACTTATATTCAACAGAGTAGTGGAAGTCTTAGTCAGAGCAATCAGGCAAGAAAAATAAACAAAGGGCATCCAAGTTGGAAAGGGCTTTCTAGCTGTACAATCATATCATTGGTACAAACTATCAGGGTTCACTGATGATACAATTGTACACCTAGAAAGCCCTGGAGACTCATCCAAAGTCTCCCATATTTGATAAACAAATTCAGTAAAATCTCAGGTTACAAAATCAATAAAATACAAATACCTAGGAATACACTTAACAAAGGAGGTGAAAGATCTTGACAAGAATTACAAAACGCTGCTGAAAGATATTGTAGAGGACACAAGCAAACGGAAACACGTCCCATGCTCATGGATTGAAAGAATCAATATTGTGGAAGTGACTATACTGCCCAAAGCAGACTTCAGGTTCAGTGCAATTGCTATCAAAATATCAAACATCATTTTTCACAGAATTAGGAAAAACCAGTGTAAAATTCATATGGAACCAAAAAAGATCTCAAATAGCCAAAGCAATCCTAAGCAAATGGAATAAATCTGGAGGAATTATATTGCTGGAGTTCAAATTATACTACAAGCCTATAATTACCAAAACAGTATAATGCTGGTGAAAATGGGGACCACATGGACCAATGGAACGGAGTACAGAACCTGAAAATAAAGCCAAATACTTACAGCCAGATCTTCAAAAAAGTATACAAAAACATACACTGGGGAGGGGACACCTGTTTTATAAATGGTGCTGGGAAAACTGGCAGGCCACATGTGAAAGAACGAAACTGGGTTCCTGTATCTCACCTTGTACAGGAGTCATATCAAGGTAGATGAAAGACTTGAAACTAAAACCTGAAAACATAAAAATTCTACAAGATAATATTGGAAAAACTCTTCTGGACATTGTCCTACGCAAAGAATTAATGACTAAGACCCTGGGAGCAAATGAAACAAAAACAAAAATAAATAAATGGGATCTAATTAAACTAAAATGTTTCTTCACAGCACAGGAGATAATCATCTACGTGAACAGACGACCTGCTCAGTAGGAGGAAATATTTGCGAACTATGCATCCACCAAAGACTAGTACCCATAATCCACAAGGAACTGAAACAAACCAGCAAGAAAAAAACAAATAATCCCATCAAAAGGTGGGCAGAGGACATGAATAAACATTTCTCAAAAGACAATCTACAAACGGCCAACAAACATGAAGTGATGCTTTACATCACTAAGCATCAGGAAAATGCAAATTAGTACCACAATGAAATACCACCTTACTCCTTCAGGAATGGCCATTATTAAAACGTCAAAAACCAATATATGTTGGCATGGGTGTGGTGAAAGGGGAATGCTTATGGCTTATGCACTGCTGATGACTGGCATGTAGATTAGTACAGCCTCTAGAGAAAACAGTATGGAGATAGCTTAGGCAACTAAAAGTAGATCCGCCATTCAATCCATCAGTCCCACTGCTGGTTATCTACCCAAAGGAAAAGAAATCTTAATATGAGAAAGACACATACACACATATGTTTATAGCAGCACAACTCACAGTTGCAAAGATATGGAACCAATCTAAGAGCCCATCAACCAGTGAGTAGATAAGGAAAATATAGTATATATGCACCATAGAAAACTACTCAGCCATGAAAAGGAACACAATAATGTCTTTTGCAGCAACTTGGATGGAGCTGGGGGCCATTGCTCTAAGTGAAGTAACTCAGGAATGAAAAACCTAATACAATATGTTCTCACTTGTGAGATCTGAGCTATAAGGATGCACATCAAACAAAGTGGTATAATAGATTTGGAGACTTAGAAAGGGAAGGGTGGAAGGCGGGTGAGGAATAAAAAACCACATATTGGGTACAATGTACACTACTCAGGTGATGGATGCACTAAAATCTCATATTTCACCACTATAAAATTCATTCATGTAACCAAAATCTACTTGTACGTCAAAAGCTATTGAAATGTTTTTTAAAACTCAAAAAACTGAAACTTTATTCATGTTAAATATCAGCTCCCCATTTCACCCTCTCCCTATCTCCTGGCACGTACCATTCTACTCTCTGCTTCTATGAGTTTGACTATTTCATACCCCACACATAAATTAAATCAGAATGACAAATCAGTATTTGTCATTCTGTTACTGTCACTTCATTTAGCTTATTGTCCTCAGGGTTCATCCATGTTGTCATACATGGCAAGATTTCCTTTTTTTCTTTTTCCTTTTTTTTACAGCTGAATAATGTTCCATTGTACTATATGCCACATTTTCTTTATCTATTTATCCTTTGATGGACATTTGTTTCTACACCTTAGCTATTGTTTGTAAATGGTAGTGTAGTGAACATGGGTGCACGGATATTATTCCCAAATTCAGTTCTTTTGGGTGATTATCCAGAGGTGCAGTTGCTGAAACATATGAAAGTTCTACTTTTAATTTTTGTGAGAAGCATCCATACAGCTACCTATGGAGGCTGCATCATTTTACATTCCTAACAGAAATGTACTAGGTCTCCAATTTCTCCACATAAACAATGCTTATTATCTTTATTTAAAAGCAAAAACTATCCTAACAGGCGTGAGGTGATATCTAATTGTGCTTTGGACTGGCATCTCCCTGATGATTAATGAAGTTGAGCATCTCTACATATACCTGTTGGCCATTTGTGTTTCTTTTTTGAAGGGATGTCTGTTCTGATTATTTGCATATTTCTTAATTACATTATTTTATTTATTTGCTATTGAGTTGTAAGATTACATTATATATTTTAGATATTTGGATATTTTGGATATTAATCTTTTACTACATATATGGTTGGTGAGTATTTTCTCTCACTCTGAGTTGTTTCTTTGCCTTGTTAATTCTCTCCTTTCTGGTGCCAGAAATATTTTGGATTGTAATAGTCTCACTTGCCTATCTTTGCATTTATTGTTTGTATGTTTGGTATCAGGTTCTGGACCACTTACATGAAACTTTCTCCCTGTGTTTTTTTCTGGGAATTTTAGTTTCATGTTTTATGTTTAAGTCCTGCTCCATTTTGAGTTGACTTTTGTATGTGGTGTAGGAGGGGGATAGGGGAGTCCAGTTGTATTCTTTCACATGTGAACATCTGATTTTCCCAGCACTATTTGTTGAAGGGACGGTCTTTTTGCCATTGTGTATTCTTGGCACCCCTTGCCAAAGTCCATTGATCATATATGCATGGCAATGTTTCTGGGCTCTCTAGTCTGCTCCATTGGTTTGTATATCTGTCCTTGGTCCAGTACCATACTGTTTTAATTACCTTTTAAATTATTGTCGTTTTGTAATATGTTTTGAGATCAGGAGGTGTGATGCCTCCAACTTTGTTTTTCCTTTTCAAGATTGTTTTGGCTATTCGGTGTCCATCACCATTTCATATAAATTTTAGTATTGTCTATGCTATTTTTGTAAATGCTACTTTGGGATTTTGATGGGGATTGCAATGAATCTTGGGATTGCTTTGAGGGAGTGTGGACATTTTAACAATATTAAGCTTTCCAATCAGTGTCTTTTCATTTAACTGTGTCATCGTTAATTTTCCATTAAAGTTTTACAGTTTTCAGTGTGATAAAACTTTCAATAGTTATATCAACTTGTCAATTTCAGAATTTATTCATTGTTTAATAAAATAATTTAACAAATGATACAATATTTTTCATATAAAATAAAATATTTAACAAAATACACTGAAATTGCCTAAGCATGGATTACTACCAAGCAGTTTAGAATTCAATCTTTGGCAACAGCAATTAATGAAAGACATAATTTTAAAGCAAGGTGTTCCTTATGTACTTTATCTTCTTAAACTTCAGTTGGAAACTATATATCTAACAACTCAGTTTTCATTAGAAAGTTGGCTATAAATTCTCTCTGGCCATTGTGCGGGATTTAAACTCTGGGCTATGTCACTACAGTGTTATTTGCATAGCAGTTACTGAACTGAGTTTCCAAGCTGTGTTCTGTAGAATTACAAAAGTTTCAGTGGGGGCAGGGTAGGGTGAAGTTGAGTGTAAAGCAGGAGAGTGTGAGCATCTTCTCCTACTCCCCCTGCTACCAATAAGGACAAGAGTCCCTCTCTTCTCTTTTTAATATATTAGAATCCTGGGTAAGATTCCGGTGGAAAATACACTGTTACAGCTTAAAGAAAAAAGTACCAAGCTGCTCAGTTCTTACTTCTCACTACTTTTCTATACCTTACAAGAATAATGGCACTGTTCATATTTTCAGCAGTCACTTTTCTCTTTCTTTCCCGTAGTTTCTCTTATACTCCATTGAGTTTTCTAATTTTGAACTTTGAATCCTGTGTCTTGCCTCCTTCATGCCCAGTTGAGAAGGAATATAAATAAAGGAAATACACTACATTTCCCTATGAGATGTCCCTCTAACTCTGTGACTCTACTTTCGTAATCATCAGGATTTCCCTGAAAACTTGAGTATCTAAATAAACAGAAAGAAAATGAAACTAATATTTATGAAATTGTCTACTGTATGATTTTACATAGTATTTATTCTCACCATGTGAGATACTTCATATGCATTCTCCCTTTTACATACACTACCTTACTCCCCCTTCCAGTAGGTGTACTAAAATAGCTAATGCCTTTTTTTTGCTTCTTGGAATGTGGAAAATAACTGTGCCCCTGACTAAATTAATTGAGTAACACTCTAAGGTATTTCATTCACATATAGGCTGGTCTAAGATATGTGAAGGTTACCCTAAGCAAGTGACTTTCGGGATAAGATCTGAAGGATGAAGATGCATTAACTAAGAGAAGGAGAAAGCAGGAAGAACAATCCAGGAAGAAGGAGCAACATTTCAAAGGCTCTGAATCAGGCAGGAAGCAAACAAAGCCAGTGATGCTGGAGGGAGCCGAACAAAGGAGAGAATGGAGCAAGGTGTGATTGAAGAATTAGGCTGAGGCCACACCATATAGAACACTGTAGGCTATGATAATGATTTTAGTTTCTGTTTTAAAAGGAATATGAATCAATTGAAGGGTTACATGCTAAGGGGAGAGGGAAGTGGAAAGTGAGGTATGACGATCAGATTTTTTTTGAACTGACCATTCTGGCTGTCATGGTGTTTTGATTGGATGAAGACAAGGGTGGATGTGGGGAGACTAGTGAGGACAGAATTTCAGTTGTCTAGGCAAAAGATGATGGTGACATGGAGTAAGTATTAAATACTCTGACTTCCCATCTCATTCTTCCATGCAAAAGCAGTTACCTCCAAATGTGTGCTGATTTATTCTCCATTCCCTCCTCTGCCCTGCTTAGATCCACTTTGTGCTTTTTTCTGCCCATCATGTGTTCTTGAGATGGACCCTTGCTGGATGTCTTCTGGGTGGATTTTAGCCCATAGGAGGTATCAATGGGACATTTGTGGGTGGAAAGAGAGAGAGAGAAGTTAGAGTAGCATTTCTCTTCAACTCACTTCTTGCTTCTGTACTGCTTCTCTGGAGGTAGTTGCATTCCTCCACACTTACAAGTCCTGCTAGCTGGCCTTCTCTCCAGGAATCCAGCTGTTATTGATCTCTGGAAACACACTTCCTTCTCTTCACCTCTTCAGAGCTATAGATAATTATGGCTTCCTTCTGCTGCTAGTCTCTGGATAGTCAGCATCCACTGTTGGTTCCTCTAATCTTTCTCCAACTCTGTAAGAGGTCTCTTCACTAATGTCCTTTCATTTGAACCACCTAAGGTGAAAGTTATTTTCTGCTAGAACCATGGTTTTACAAAGTACATTTAAAATAATTATTTTGGGAAGACAAACTTAAAATACTGAGGAAGGGAAACAGACCATACCTATAGAATGCCAAATGTCCATATAAAAAGTGAAAACCTAAATTGTTCTAAACTAACTTGAAGTATAAATCCCTACCCTTTGAAGGTGAAATTTGGTCAAACAATAGCCTTAGACAGCACATATCAGGAATAGAATACGGGACTGCCTAAGTTCATAAGAATATTTAGATGAATAGAAACATCTGTAGACAACACATCTAGTTTAGTCCAATTCTCATTCATTGCTGTACATATTTTGGCCATGTAAGTGGAATGAGTTAACTTTGATCAATTATTTCCTCTGTTTGACATATCCTCAGGCTACTGAAGGGAAATCTAGTCTTTTTTTTAGTTTGTGCAGGATAATGGTGAGTGGATGAGAAAGTAGCTTCTAATACAAGCAATGGTATAACATTAGAAACATAATGACCCTAGGTCAGCCTTACAGACACAGAGGAATAAATAAGCCATTTGTAGGAGTATAAGAGGAAAACCATGTTAAAGATCTCAGAATTCAATTTCTATATGCATTCCATTTACATTAGTCAGTCCCCTCTTAAATGGGTATATTCCTTTTCTAATTCAATGTATGTATATTCTTTTGGCACACACATTCCCAAATACCATACTAGTTTCTTTGAAGAACTTATCAATGATCCAAAGAAAGATATAAAATGTTGATGAGAAAATGCACTGCCTAAGTAATATATGCTCTATATTTGGCTGTTCCCTTTGCTTGCCAATAAGTATACTACATCTCAACAATAAACAAAGAACACTAGACTGAAGTACTGAAAACAGGTTAGTTGATACATGCCATTCTTAGCTTAAACTTTAAGACAAAATTCTTACATTCCATTATAAAGTGATAGTAAAGAAAGAATGTAACATTTGCAAAAGACCTTAGTCTCCATTTCACTACCAGTTGCCTATACTTTTTCAAGAGACCCCATTTTATGCAGAAGAAACTTCTAGGGTCTTCAAAATCACTATTGAGTACTCAAGGACAATACACTCCTGCAATGTCCTTAACAATTTTACACCTCAGAAAAAAAAAGTAACTTTTAGAAATGGAATCCAACTTCTTTTCAAGGCTCAGTAGAAATCACAAAGCCATTGTTAAGGGCTATTATTCTCCCATGTGACAAAAAAAATTATATATACTTATCCTTCAGTTTTATGGAAGAAAATAAAAAGGCAACTATTAAGATGAGCTTTCTAAGAATGTGTAAATGCCATCCAATATACATGAACATTTGCTAAGGTCTATCCCTACTCACCAGCTCAAAATTGCCACTGTGCTATCTGGAGAAAATTTATCTCTTCGGGAGATTTGTTCATTTGGACTTGCAGCATAGGAGCTTGAATATGCTAAACAGAGGCTTTGCTTTGTTTTTATCCATTTTTTGGTCATAGTGAAAGCCCTTTATCTGCACATACAAAGCCATGTTCCATGAGCAGAGGCTCCTAGAAATATCTGTTACCCCAAAGAAAGATGTACGTACAATTTAAAATGGAATTATAATGCACTTCAAGTCTTTGAGTTGAGATATGAGCATATTGCAAATGGGATAATTTAGTTAAGTCAGTTATTTGGCCACAAGCTGAAACCACTAGCCCAGGCAAATAACTGTCAGTAATATGTTGGTCAGAACTGGAGCCAAGTGTGTTGAATGCATTCTCATCTACAACACATACACTGAGAGGTTTTCAGCTGTGTCTTATAAAAACAAACATGGAACTACTTGTTCTAAAAGAGGAATTTTTAATTTTTGAAGTCCACTGAATATCTTAAGTTGTATCTTGTGTGAAATGAAGAATGGAACATCCTGTGTAAGTGAGAAAAAGAACCTTTGGCTCATTAACTCTAATTCTTGGAAGAAGTAAGGTGCTATGGGGCTAGTCCTAGAGGGAATGCATTAGGGATTACTATAGCGGAAAAGTATAACACACAGTTTTTAAAAAGATATAATGAAGACAAAAAAAGGCGTTTCTCAAAAGAAGTTACACAAGCAGCCACCAAACAGAAGATAAATGCTCAACATCATTAATCATCAGAGAAATGCAAATTAAAACTACAATGAAATATTATCTTACACTGGTCATAACGACTATTTTTAAAAATTCAGAGAACAACAGTTGTTGGCATGGATGCAGAGAAAAGGGAAAGCTAATACACACTTGGAGGGAATGTAAATTAGTTCAGCCTCTGTGGAAAATTGTATGGAGATTTCTCAAAGAATGAAAAATTAGGTCTACCATTTCATCTAGCAATTCTACTATGGGTTATCTGTCCAAAGGGAAATAAATCACTATATAAAAATACACCTGCATTCATATGTTTATCACAGCAGTATTCACAACAGCAATGTCATGAAATCACCCTAAGTGTCCATCAGCTGTTGGTTAGATAAAGAAAATGTGGTATATGTACACCATGGAATGCTCTGCAGCCATTTTCATAAAATGTTATGAAGTCACGTCCTTTGAAGCAACATGGATGGGGCTTGAAGCCATTATCCTAAGTGAAGTAACTCAGAAACAGAAAATCAAATACGACTTTTTCTCACTTATAAGTGGGAGGTAAACAATGGGTACAAATGAACATAAAGATGGAAATAACAGACACTTCATACCCCAAAAATGAGGAGGTTAAGAGAGGGCAAGGGCTGAAAAATCACCTATTAGTTACAATGTTCACTGCTTGGGTGATAACACATTAGAGGCCCAAACTCCATCATTATACAAAATACACATGTAACAAACCTGCACATGTACTTCCTGAATCTAAAACATAAAAAATTGAATAAATAAAAGATTATAACAACCAACATGACCTAACAAATATTTATTGAACTGTATATACCAAAACTGCAATAAACATATCAAGCCATAAAATATGTTCCACTATATTTATATTTATATTTATTTTATCTATATATTCTTGTTTAATTGACACATTATAAGTATATATATATATATGTAGAGTTCAGTTTGCTGTTTCAATACATGTAAATGTGGATCAAATCAGGGTAGTAACTATATCTATCACCTCATATGTTTGTCATTTCTTTGTGGTAAGAATATTCAAAAACCTTTCTTCTAGTTAGTTTGACATATACAATACCTTTCTGTTAACCGTAGTCAGGATTTTGTGCAATCGACATCAGAGCTTATTCCTCCTACTTAAATGGTATCTTTTTACCCATTACCAACCTCTACCCATCTTCTCCTTTACCATTCCCTCCCTAGTCTCTGGTAACAAATGTTCTATTCTCTGCTTCTATGAGATCAACATTTAAAAAATATGTTTGTAAGTGAGATCATGTGATATTTGGCTTTCTGTGCCTGGCTCATTTCACCTAACATAATGGCTTCCAGTTTCATGTCTATTGCCACAAATGACAGGATTTCATTCTATTTTATAGCTGAATAGTATTCAATTGTGTATATATACCACATGCTCTTTATCCATTCATCCATTGTTGGACAATTCATTGATTTCCTGCCTTGGCTATTTTGAATAGTGCTGCAGTAAATACGGAGGTGCGGGAATCTTTTTGACATACTGATTTTTATTTACTTGGAGCCTGGAGACTGGCCACCACGTCCACCACATCCTGAACCCATGCACACCAAAAGCGGGCCTGAAGACAGGCACACACAGTCAGGCATCTCCCCCTAGTGCCCAAGTATGCTGCCTGTGGGCTTGTCCACCACCACTGACACCTATAAACTCCTCTCCCTGGGGCATGAGAATGTGCCCATCCAGCCTGTCACCACCACCACCACCACTGGCACCCATGCAAACATGCTACCTAGGGGTCTGGAAACTAGCCTGCCCAGCCAGTCACAGCCACTGCTAACACCAGCACAAGCCACTTGGGATGCTGAAAGTTGTTCTACCACAGTTACTGCCATTGCCCAAACAATGTATTCTTACTAGGGACTCAAGGACCCACCCACATACCCAGTCCACTACTGCCACTGCTGGCATTCAAGTAAGCCACTTGGAAGACCAATAATTGGCCTTCCAGGTCCTGCTAACACCAAGGCCTACATATAACACCCTGGGGCCAAAGAACAGGAACATTTGGCCTGCCATTGCCACCACTGGGGCCCAAGGACTTGTTAATCTGGCATCGTCATCCCCAGCAAAGCATCAACACAGCCTCCACTAACAACAGCAGCCTAAGCCACTGAGAAAACCACAGATACCCACCGTTGTTCTTAACAATGAAATAAATTATACAGAGACTGCCCTGCTGCATACACCAAAAATCAAAAATAAAGTGCCCTATGCAACCCAAACCATAGATACATCTTTATAAAAATCTTTCTCCTACAAAAGCCAATCCAAAACATTAAAAGTGACTGTTATATCAGATATACAAATATCAATGTAAGGTCACAAAAAACAAGAACAAGCAAGGAAATACAACACATCCAAAGGAACACAATATTTTCCCAGCAACAAGTTCCAATGAAAAAGAAATTTGTGAAAAGCCTAAAAAATGTATTCAAAATAATGATATCAAGGAAGCTCAGGGAGATATGAGAGAACAAAGATAAATAATACAAAAAAATCAGAAAACCAATCAGGATACTAATGAGAAATTTATCAAAGAGATACAAATCCTAAACAAGAAACACACAAAAATCTTAAAACTGAAGTATTCAATGAATAAAATAAATAATAAAATTGAGAACTTCAACTATAGACTAGATCAAGTAGAAGAAACAATTTCAGAACCTGAAACACAGGTTTTTTTTCCAAATAATCCAGTAAGATTAAAAAATAAATAATAAAAAAATGAAGAAAGCCTATGTGGCATATAGGACACCATAAAATGACAAGTTGTGCAAATTTTGGGTGTTGTAGAAGCTGAAAAGAAGGCAGAGGCATTGAAAGCCTATTTAACAAATTAATAGCTGAAAACATGCCAACTATATAAAGAGTTTTAGACATGGGAATGCTGGAAACTCAGAGATCCGCAAACATAGACAGCTCCAAAATGTCTTCTGCATGAATATCTCCTATATGGCATATTACAGTCAAACTGTGAAAAGTCAAAGACAAAGAGATAATTCTAAAAAATAGCAAGACAAAAGCATCTAGTCACATAAAAGGGAACCCCTATCAGACTAATGCAGATTTCCCAAAAGAAACCTTAAAGGCCAGGACAGAATGAGATGATATATTCGAAGTGGTTAAAAAAAAAAAAAAACCTGTTAGCCAAGAATACTATATGCAGCAAAATTATACTTTATAAATGAAAGAAAAATAAAATCTTTCCCATTCAAGAAAAATGGAGGAAATTAATCACCACTGAACTTGCCCTACGAGAAATACTTAAAGGAATCCTATACCTGGAAGTGAAAGGATCATATCTTCTATCATAAAATACGTTAAAGTTTAGAACTTATAAAAATTTAAAGCATGTAAATGAGGAAAAGGAAGGACTCAAATGTTACCACTACCACTGCAGAAACCACTGAACTGCAACAATAAACAATCAGAGAGAAAGAAAGGAACAAAGAATATACTAAAAAACAGAAAATAATTAACAAATGACAAGGAAAAGTCTGCACCAATCAGTAATAACCTTGAATGTTAACAGATTAAATTTTCCACGTCAAAGGTATAGAATAGCTGAATGGATAAAAAATGGACCAACTACACCCTGCCTACAAGAAATTCACTTCACCTGTAAGGACACAGATAGAGTTTGGATATTATCCTCCTCTAAATCTCATGTTGAATTGTAATCCTTAATGTTGAAGGTGGGGACCGGTGGGAGGTGTTTGGATCATGAGGGAAGATTTGTCATGGCTTGGTGCTGTCCTTGTGATAGTGAGTGAGTTCTCACTATCTCTCTCACTGTGAAAAAGTATATGGCACCTCCCGACGCACCTTTTGTGCCCACTCCTGCTATGTGACATATGCTGCCCCTTGACCTTCTGCCATGATTGTAAGCTGCCTGAGGCCTCACCAGAAGCAGATGCTGGTGCTATGCTTCCTGTACAGACTGCAGAACTATGACTCAATTAAGCTTCTTTTCTTATAAATTATCCAGTCTGAGGTATGTTTTTATAGCAACAAAAGAATGGCCTAATACTGACACATATAGTTTGAAAGTGAAGGAAGGGAAAAAATATTTTCCATGCAAGTGGAAACCAAAGGGAGCAAAGGCAGCTGTACTTACATTAGATAAAATAGACATTAAGTCAAAAAGGTAAAAAAAAAATTAAGGTCATTATATAATAATAAAAAAGATGAATTATGCAAGAGGATATAACAATTCTAAATATATATGCAATCAACATTGAACCACTCAGATATATAAAGCACAGATCAGTAGTTCTAAAGGGAGAGATAGACTCCACTATAATAACAGTTGGGGACTTCAGCAACTCACTCAGCATTAGAGAAATTATCTAGACAGAAACTCGACAAGGAAACATTACATTTAAATGGAAATTTAAATCAAATGAATGTAATAGACATTTGCAGAATAATTTATTCAACAACTACACAATACATCTTTATCTTAACAGTACATGGAATATTCTCCAGGAAAGATCATATACTAAGCCACAAAACAAGTTTCAACAAATTTTAAAAACTCAAAATTATATAAAATATCCTCTCAGGTCACAATGGATTAACAACACTAAAAATCAATATCAAGAGGAACTTCGGAAACTAAACAAATACATAAAAATCAAACAATATGCTCCTGAATGACCACTGGATCAAGAAAGAAATTAAAGTGGAAATCAAAAAATTTCTTGAAACAAATGAAAATGAAAACACAAGATATGAAAACCTATGGAGTATAGCAAAAGCAGTGTTAATACAAAAGTTTGTAAGCAATACAAAACACCTTCAAAAACAAATCAAAGTCAAAATTAGTAGAAGGAAAGAATAATAATGATTAGAGCAGAAATAAAAAAATAGAGACTAAAAAATACAGAAGTCCAATGAAACAAAAACATGACTTTTTGAAATGATAGAAAAATCAATTAAACATTCATTAGACTAACCAACAAATACAGAGCAAATACTCAAATGAACAAAATAAGAATTAAAAAGGAGGCATTAGAAGCAATATAATAGTGTATTAGGATTCTCTCGAGGGACAGAACTGATAGGATATATACATATATGAAAGGGAGTTTATTAAGGATAATTGACTCACAAGATCACAAGGTGAACTCCCATGATAGAACATCTGCAAGTTGAAGAGATAGGAAGCTAGTAGTGGCTCAGTCCAAGTCCCAAAACCTCAAAAGTAGGGAAGCTGACAGTGCAGCCTTCAGTCTGTGTCTGAAGGCCTGACAGCCCCTGGCAAACCACAGTTGTAAGTCCAAGAGTCAGAAAGCCGAAAAACTTGGAGTCTGATGTTTGAGGGCAGGATGCATCCAGCACGGGAGAAAGATGAAGGCTGGAAGACTCAGCAAGTCAGCTTCTTCCACCCTGCTTCTGCCTGCTTTTTCTAGCTGCATTGCAATGGTGCCCACCCACATTGTGGGTGGGACTTCGTGAGAGTGGGTTTTCCTCTCCAAGTCCACTGACTTAAATGTTAATCTCTTCTGGCAACACCCAGAAACAATACTTTGCATCCTTCAATCCAATCAAGTTGACACTTAATATTAAGCATCACACACAGAAACACAAAAGATCATCAGAGACTATCATGAACAACTATACACTAACAAACTGGAAAACCTAGAAAAAATGAATAAATTACTGAACACATAAAATCTAATCAAGATTGAACCCGGAAAAGAAAAGTAGAAAACCTGAACAGACCAGTAATGAATAATGAGACTGAATCAGGAATTCAAAAACATCCCCCAACAATGAAAAGCCTAGGAATGTGTGGCTTCACTGCCAAATTCTAACAAACTCATACAGAAGAGCTAACACCAGTTTTCCTCAAACTATTCCAAAAAAGGAAGAGCAATGAATTCTTCCTAATTCAGTCTATGAGGCTACCTGAACCCTGATACCAAAATCAGACAAAGAAACAACAGATAAAACTAAGGGTTAATATCCTTGATGAACATAGATGCAAAAATAATCAACAAACTACTAAAGAAAAACCAACTGAACAGCACATCAGAAAGATCATTCACTATTATCAAGTGGGATTCATTCTAGGAATGCAAGGATGGCTTAACACACAGAAATTGATAATTGTGATAGATCATATCAATGTAATGATATGATGCATGTCAATGTAATGAACAAGACAAACCATAAAATCATATAAATAGATGCAGAAAAAGAATTTAATGAAATTTAATATCCCTTCATGAAGAAACCTCTAAACAAACTAGGCATAGAAGGAACATGCCTCAACATAAGAAAGTCCATTGATACAGTTTTTGTCCCCTCCAAATCTCATGTTGAAATGTGATCCCTAATGTTGAAGGTGGAGCCTAGTGGGAAGTGTTTGGGACTTGGGTGGGGATCCTTCATGAATGGCTTGATACCCTTCTTGTGGTAATAAGTTCTCACTCTATTATTTCATGCAAAAGCTAGTTGTTTAAAGGAGCTTGGCATCTCTCTTATCCCCTCTCTTGCCATGTGACATTCTGCTTCCCTTCACCTTCTGCCATGATTGTAAACTTCCTGAGGCCCTCACCAGAAGCAGGTGCTAGCACCATGCTCCCTGTACAGCCTGCAGATCCATGAGCCAAATAAACCTCTTTTCTTTATAAATTATCCAACCTCAGGTCTTTCTTTATAGCAATGCAAAAGTGATTAACACAGAAAATTGGTACTAAGAAATGGGGCATTGCTATAAAAATACCCAAAAATGTGGAAACAGCTTTGGGACTGGGTAATGGCAAAAGTTGGAAGAGTTTGGAGGTCTCAGAGGAAGACAGGATGATGAGGGGAAGTTTGAAACTTCTTAGAGACTGGTTAAGTGTTCATGAACACAGCGCCAACAGAAATATGGACAACAAAGGCCAGGCTGACAAGGTCTCATATGGAAATGATCTTATTGGGCACTGGAGCAAAGGTCACCTTTGTTACAGCTTAGCAAAGAACTTTGCTGCATTGTGCTCATGTCCCAGGGCTTGGCAGAAGGTTGAACTTAAAAGTGATCACTTAGGGTCTCACTAAGTCAGAGGAAAATTAATAAGCAGAGAAGCATTCAAGAGTTGGAATGGCTGCTTTTAACAACCTATGATCAGATACAGGAGCAAAGGAATGACTTAAAGTTGTACATTAGTCTGTTCTCACACTGCTGTAAAGAACTACCTGAGACTGGGTGATTTATTAAAAAAAAAAATAAGAAGAAGTTTAATTGACTCATGGTTCCACAGGCTGTACAGGAAGCATGGCTGGGGAGGCCTCAGGAAACCCTCAATCATGGCAGAAGAAGAAGCAGGCATAGGGCCAGAATCTGCCAAGGCCCGCGTTCCCGGGTGGGGCCGATGGAACCCAAGGTAGAGGGAGTCAGTGGTCCGCACGGAGAGAGCTCCAGCCCTAGGCCCCACTGTGCAGACCGAATCAGAAGGAAGAGAGTCCTTCGTCCTACCTGCCACATCCCTCACATCCCCCCACTGAACTTGGGAGTGGATCCGTGTTCTAAACACGAGGTGACTCTCGGTTTGCAATGGATCACAAGGGGCATGTCTTACATGATCAGAGAAGGAGGAAGAGAGCAAAGCAGGAGGTGTTACACACTTTTAAACAACCAGAGGTTGTGAGATCTCACTATCATGAGAACAGCAGGGGGGAAATCCACCCCCATGATCCAATCTTCTCCCACCAAGCCATTCCACCAGCACTGGGGATTACAATTCGACTTGAGATTTAGGTAGGGACACAAATCCAAACCATATCAAGTTGGAACTTATATTTAAAAAGGAATCAGAGTGTAAAAATTGAGAAAATTTGCATGCTGGCCACAGGTAGAGAAGGAAACATCATTTTCAGGAAAGGAATTCTAGAGACTTGTGTAGCAACCACTTATTAGAGAGACTAACATGAATAAATGGGAGCCAAGTACTAATATCTAAGACAAAGTGGAAAAGCCCTCAAAAACATTTTAGAAATCTTTCAGGCTTCTCCTCCCATCAGAGGTTCAGAGGCCTTGTAGGAAAGAATGGTTTTGAAGGTGAGGCCCCAGGATGCCACTGTCCTGAGCCACCTCTGGAGGTTGCTCCCTGCATCCCTGCTGCTCCAGCTCTAGCTATGGCTCAAGGGGCCCCAGGTACAGATCAGGCTGCTGTTTTGGAGGGTGCAACCCATCGTCCTTGTCAGTTTCCACATAGTGGTAAGTCTGTAGGTGCAGAGAATGCAAGAGTGAAGGAGGTTTGGCAGCTTCCACATGGATTTCAGAGTATGTATGGGAAAGCCTGGGTGCTCAGGCAGAAGCCTGCTACATTAGCAGAGCCCTTGCAGAGAGGCTGTACTAGGGTAGCGCAAGGGGGAAATGTGGGCTTGGGGCCCCCACACGGAGTCACCACTGGGGCACTGCCTAATGGAGCAGTGGAAGAGGGGTTACTGTCCTCCAGATCCAAAAATAGTAGAGTCAGTGGCAGCATGCAATCTCAGTCTGGGAAAGCTGTAGGCACTCAACTCCAGCCCATCAAAGCAGCCATGAGGGATGCACCCTGCAAATCCACAGGGGTGGCGATGCCTAAGGCCCTGAAAACACACACTTTGTACCACTGCCCTGGATGAAGAACATGGAGTCAAGAATTATTTTGGAGGTTTAAGGTTTAATTACTGCCCTGCTGGGTTTCAGACTTATGTCTGGCCTGTAGCCCCTTTCTTTCAGCTAATTTCTTCAGCAAAATAAGATGGGAATGGGAATTTATCAAAATTCCTAAAACTTTACAAAACACCAGTAATTCAAAATGAAATATTTGCTTTTTCCATCTCCTCTCTTGAAACAACATGGTTGTGTATGCAAGTAAGTAATTAAAATAAGTTGCTACCCAGATCATTGAGTGTGTCATACTATTAATATAAGGCAAGAGATTAAGGAGAAAAGAATTAGTTCTGATGAGCAAGTTGTATAAACTCATATGCTGGACTGCCCCAATTCAGGTCCCAGTTTAGTCATTTCTTAGCTGTGTGACTTTAGGCAAGTTACTTCATTATGTCTCAATTTCCTCATTTGTAAAACAAGGAAAATAATGGTCTCTAACTTATAAAGTGAGAGAGAGGATTAAATGATAGAATTTATGTAAAGCACTTAGTACAGTGCCTGGCACACAGTATAAATGCAATAAATGGTAGACATTACTATTATTATTTCCTGCAGGAGACACCTCACCATAAGCAAATAATTACTCATGTCATAAGAGTTTTTATGACTCTTGCCGCTCTTTTGGCCCATGGCTGTTCACATTGAGGCTTAACTTGGAAAGGGAGGCCCATTTTAACTCTGCAATTCGACCTTCCCTGGTGTTAGCCCAATGACAATGATGGCATTTTATACTTATGGAATAGCTATTTGTGTCAGTTTCAGTCTTCTTGATAGATTCCAACTGCTGCTTGGAACATATGTTGTTGTGGGTATTAGAACAGGAAATGAGCAAGATCTATTTTGATACAAAGGTTAGGGAGCAGTGTGACTTTTTATTTGGCAATATAGTAATATTTTACCTTAACATTTTTACTTCTCTTATTGCCATAATATGTGAATAGTTCCATATAGATATAATGGAGTAGGGAAATAATTGTATAAATAGCTCTAAATCAAATCAACACATATTTACAAAACCTGTACTATACTAGGTGCTGTTGAGAATACATATGTGTATAAGACATGGCCCTTTCCCCTAGGGAACTGATGATCTGGTTAAAGAGAGAATAAATATATGTATGCATAGAAACGTTATGTAACAAATACTGAAGTCTCAGTGTCAGTTGCAAAAATATAAACCATTCTAGCACAGAGGGAACACTTTTATCAGGCCTTAATGGGACTATGTGGCTAGAGGAGAGAAGGGGAAGTAATATTCAAGTACGGAGATATATGAGAATATACATATGAGCAAATAGGAAGTATAAGTTTAGCTGGATCTGGGATTTTCTTTGGGAGATATCTGGAATCTAAATCACAAATAGGTCTTAAGGGTAAGATTGTGAAGAACTTTGTAAGTCACAATAAGGAATGCGAATTTTGTTTCTATAATTGAAAGCCACTGAAGGCTTTGGAGAAAAAGATGAATAGGAGGAAAGTGAAAATTTAAGGAAAAAATGACCGGAACTGTATTTGTAGGAAGAAAAGGCAAGAATCAGGCTTACCAGTGTGGACATTATAAAAGGAATCTGAGGCTAATCGATGAGAAGAAGAACAACAAGGTTGCAATGGAAGAATTAATAAGACGTCCTGACTGATTGGATGAGGGTGCCAAAGAAAAATATAAGACAAAATTCCTGATTATTTTCGAAGCCTGCCAAAGAAAAATATAAGACAAAATTCCTGATTATTTTCGAAGCTTGGAAACTCTTAAGAAGTTGCAAACAACTGTAGGAGTTAGAAAGTTTGAGCTGTTTTCAGTTTGTTTTGTTTATGAGTTTTCTCTTGTTTTTTGGAGGTCAAAAGTTGACTCGAAGTTATATTAGTTAGAGGCAATAATGTGTAGATAGAGTTCATGAAAAAGTAGAACTTAGAATTTGGAGAGTTATCCTTAAGCGTAAGTATAATGGAACTAAGCAAGGAAGAAGAGTCTACAGATGAAGACCAAACCTTGAGTAGTATCCACATCTTAAAGAAGCTGGCAGAGGAGACAGCCATTGTCAGTTATCTTCTGTGGGTTAAAAAATGTGGGTTAGGAATATTCTCAGCCAATTTACCATTTTTTCCTGATTACCATGAAGCCCAAAATTCATTTGGTGCAAAAACAGAATAATTGACCAAATACATCCCCCTCTTTCCTAATGATTTCAGATTTCTTTTTTAGTTTTATTTTATTCCCCCTTCTTTTACTTATGCCTCTATATTTTAAGTCGATACAAACCTTTTATGATGATAGGCAGGATATAAATAACAGACGAAGAAAGATAGATGTCATAAAACCATGAGACGAGACAATTCAAAGAAGGTGGATTTATCTAACAGTTTCAAATGCTGTAGGAATACAGAGTAAGCACTGAAAGGCAGCCTTGTAGTTGGCAATTAGGAAACTGTGTGACTTCAGCAATAAATAAAATGTCGGAAAAATTTAGGGTTGGGATGGCATTGCCAAAGGAGAAGGGCAAAGCTTGTGCTAGGGAATAAAAAATTGGAATAAAACATTATACAAAATACCACAAATAAAAATATTTTGAGATTTCTACCTTAAAAATCGGGTTTTTATAACATCAAATACTCTCATTATCTTCCAGTACCATGAAGCAGGTATCTGGCCCTAGCTGCATTTGTGGCAAGGTATCCTATGAGGAAAGATTGAGAACTGGAGACACAGGAGGATAACCAACCTTTTCTATCTGCTGCATATGTTCTCAAGATAGGCCAAACAGGAAAGCTGGCAGTCACATATGGGGAAGACGCAAATGCACAGGTGGAAGCCTATCTAGAAGGAACGTGCATAGTTCTTCCAAACACTACTGACAGCAGCTTAACTGGAAACAGAGAATGGTATTAAAAACATAGGACTATACACGATAAATTGAACAACAAATCTTATTTTGTTTGTGCTTCAGTAATAATCATCAAACTTTTGATTATTTGTCCTTGGAATATCTGCACTTGTCAATTATTTCTTCACAAGGACCTGTTTCAGTTTATCCTTTTCTTGAGTCCTCCCCTGATAATGATAACAATGACTCCCAACAACTCTATGATGATCACTGCCAACAATAATAATATTTATTGAGTACCTACTGTGTGCCAGATACCCTCAAAGTCACTACTTTTTTCAATTTTCATAACAAGCTCTTGAGGTTAGTACTATTTTTTCAATCCTGATGATAGAAATAGTGACATTCAGATGGGTGAACCACTTTGGAGCACAGCCACATTTACAACCCAGTTCTGTCTTTGACTTAAATCTGTTATATCACAATGAATCTCTTCTTCCAGAAGTCCTACAGTAAAACAGCTAGGTTTACACTGGCAATTGATTGTGTCTATCTCGTTCACTGTTGTGCTCTGAGTACAGAATCTAGTTTAACTGAGGTTTACTCTTTCAAGTGTGTTTATTTTCCTTAACTCAATTGTAAGTTTTTGCATTTCTTAAACTCCCTTCCCTTATTTATTTTAAAGACATTATCCTCCGAATTGTTTATACTCTTCCCCATATTTCTGTAGTTCATACTCCCCCATTCATCTCTATACCCACATGAACATATCTTTTCTATACATACAACACCTCTGCCATTCTGCACTCTGATATATACTTCATGTCCCTGAGATTATTTCACTTATGCATTTTCAGTCTCCTGGAGACCCTTTGATCCTGAGATTCATCTCCTCTGTTTCCCTGGGCAAGCTAGTGTGATACCTTCATGGATTGTTCTCTTTTTGCCTGCCCTTAAAGTATTCATTTTCCAGGGTTTTATCTTGTTCTCACTACACCCTTTCTTGGGGCAGATTATTTTCTCTCATGGAGTCAGTGGCCATAATAAGCTGATGTCTCTCAAATCTACAGGTCTGGCATCAATAACTTACCTTTAGCTCCAAATTCTATTTGCCAAATCATTACTAGAAATTTCAACTTGTATATCTTGCAAGACTTCAAAGTAAATATATTAGAAACTGAATTCATTAGCTTCCTCTACCATACTTGATCTGTTTCCTAGTTTTTCTAGTTCAGTGGATAAATTAATATCAACCCATTTGGCCAGGCCCAAATCTCACCTTCTCACTTCAATAAGATCTGGAACCTGCCTTCTTTCTAGCGTTATTGTTCTCTGATTACTCAGTACCACTTGATATTTATGTATTCATCCATAGGAGCATTTATCTATTCAACAAGTATGAACCGAATGCCTATTATATACCAGGCACTGCATCCAAATTGTATTACATTTTCCACCTTTTGATGACTTTGTACATGCTTCATTTTATACCTGAAGTGCCCTTCAAGGTGTAGAGAAACGGAGAATAGTGATTCTATTTCAAAAATATGGAGGTTTTGAAGAGAGTCGGTTTAGAAGTGAGTTCAGGTGATATCTTCCATTTGGAATACAATGAATTTGATGTCTGAAATATCCTAAGACGTGATATCCTGCTGCTACTAAATGACTCAGTTTTTACCAAAATAATTGAACCACCTTCTGTTTAGTTAAGATATTTCAGCCATCTCATCAACTACATGAGATGAATTCTGAATCCACAAAATGGAGATGTATCAATTTGGCTTATATTCATTTTTACTTATCTCCTGTCATAAAAATTATTTCTAGTATTGAAAATATGATTACAAATATCTGCATAATTGTTGTAATAAATATGTCATTGTTTTGTGTGCCAACACAGAATAGAAATAGTCAAAGAAGTTCCACGACTCTTGCTCTTATGGAATTTGTATCTGAAATTTTAAAGTTTGCATAGGGGAACTATTCTGGGTCACTGAACTCCTGGAGAATCTTATAAAAGTTATGATTCTCCCTTTAAAAAAATTCACATTTCTATACAAACAAAATTGTAAACATAAATTTGAGGGAGATTTTGAGAACCCTGAAGTATATATATTGACTTTTTGACAGTCCATGGCCCTGAATTTGTCAACCTTAGGGAAGGGAAGTTAAATAATTCTATGTACCACCCAAAAAACCTTTGTAAGATTTTTCCCTTCCTGTAAAATAGCATATGACCCACTTTGAAAAGTGATTTTGATAATTTGAGGTAATTTATATAAAGTATTTCTTATGCTGTTGTTCATATAGCAATTTATATACCTCATACCCTTCAAACCTCTGGGGCTGCATCATAACGCCTTCAAATGTCAATCTTAACTAAAGGATACTTATAATTATGCATTGTGTAAATTTCATAAGAACCACATATTTTTAATAAATATATTTTTAAATTATACAACCAGTTCCCTCAAGAGAACAATCCTGGAAAAGATAAGTTACTTGTCGTCTGACACAAACATAATTTTAACTATTTAGAACATCTCTTTACATATTGACTTCTTAAAATAATAAATCCCAAGTTTATTTATATTTTTCAGGTACACTGCGATGACAATACACACATGATTAATTTTAATTTTGAAATTTATCCTTAAATATTACTTAGATTTACTTACAGAAACTTATTCTTTGTTCTATTTAAAAATATACCTTCACATGACATTGCATAGTCGACTTTGTAAACTTAGAAACAACTTCTGGACAAAACAATTCAATAAGGGCCTGACCTGCTAACAAAAACATTGATTTCCTTTTTTCCTCCACTGTAAGAGTCAGGAAAGCTTATCACGTTATCTAAATATAGTAACATAAATGACAACAATAAATATCACAATTATCTTTGAAGAACTTTCATGTGTTTCCCTGTAAGGGAACAATATAGGGAAAGCTAGTGTCTTTTTGTCAAGCCCTAGGAACATCATGAAACTGCCTGATTCAGAGGAAACATATGTCCTTTAGTGCTGAGGCAAACATAATATATTAATGACAGATTTTTACTTTGAATTTTCAGGGATTTTACAGTCCCAGTTAAAATAATATCTTGTTTATTCCATTGTCAATCTATCAGAATGTGTTATAAAACCATACATTTGATTTTCAGAAGATTATGTCTCACATTCAAATATTTCTCAGTTTTGTGTTGCGTGTATTTAAATTTATCTTAACTAGTTAACGTGTGTGTGTGTGTGTGTGTCTGTTTATAAGAAGAGTTTTTTGGTGGCAGTATTGCATTTTATTATCAGTATGAAAATATAATATCTATGCCATGTATTCTCTGTAAAATACCAACAGTGAAATCTTTTTAACATTAAACGTAGATGGTGAGAACCCAGTGGTGGGGTCCGAATTTTTTACTATGTAGCCAGGAGCTCAAGGCATCTAAAATTAGCCATTTTGAATGGCAAAATAGTTAACTCTAGTAGACTTAGTATAAGCTCAGGGAATTATTTAAACCTCTTTTTTTCTCTCCCTCAGAAATAGATTCCTCTTCTTTCTCAGTTATTGGAGATTAGAAATGTAAATAGTGAAGCTATCACATTGTAGATTTCTCAGAACTATATTATGCCAGTATTCTTCGTGAAACTCCTACTCATTTGTGACAAATGACTTTTTTAATGTATTTATAAATTTTATTTGTATAACTGGTGTATCCCTAAGGTCACATTTGATAATATTTGAGACGAGGTCTATTATAACCCACACTTTGTTGACTCATCCAACCTGCTACTACAGCATTTCCAGCTCACTGCAATATCTCTTCCTACTAATTGCGTGCTTCCCCAAAGGTTGCACGTTTTTTTGTTTGCTTGTTTTGTTTTTGCTTTTGTTTTGAGACAGAGTCTCGTACTGTCGCCCAGGCTGGTGTGCAGTGGTGACTGCAACCTCCGCCACCCATGTTCAAGCAATTCTCCTGCCTCAGCCTCCCGAGTAGCTAGGATTATAGGCATCTGCCACCACACCCGGCTAATTTTTTGTATTTTCAGTAGAGACAGGGTTCCACTATGTTGGCCAGGCTGCCTTGAACTCCTGACCTTGTGATCCGCCCGCCTCGGCCTCCCAAAGTGCTAGGATTACAGGCATGAGCCACCACGCCTGGCCACGTTTTTTCAAAGACTATCATTTTTTCTAAGACTATTGCCATAGACCTTGCTTAGTTCTGAAATCCCAATGTTCAGTTTTAAATATACATGTAAATATCTTTCTATAGGGTACACACTTATAGCTAGGTATTTTAGGATTCCCTCAAAGCCCAATGTCCCTATAATTGACTCAGACTTCCCACACAGAATCTCTGGGCCATCAAAATGAGATAGAGTCAATCTTTCTCATCACTATGATCCATAGCAATATACCAGCAGTATTTGAAGTTTGGTATAAATTAAGTACCAAAATAAATGTCACATTAATAATAGGAATGATAACCAGCATTTATTGGCTTTTTTTCTATGTGCCAAATAAGGAAAAGAACATACAGAAAGATTAGACAGTATCTGTGGTTGGTTTTTTTGGAAGCAGTGCTTGAAACAGGGGTTCAGGTGGCAAAACCTGTATGAGAGGGATGATGGGAAAGAGCAGAGGAAGTATGTGGTCTCAGGTAAAGTTTAGCTTTGGTTTGATCCATGTGGCACTGGGGACAGCATAGGCTCTGCAGCATAAGTCAAACTATAGAGTTATTTTGCCTCGTGACAAGAGGCCCACAAGGCTTTTGTAGCCCATTCACCCTAACTCTTGGTTAACTTGCCACCCTCAGAGGTGGAAGGTTAACCTCCCAGGCATCTCTTGGTCAGATATACTTTATCAGCCAAGAGGATTCTCATGAGAAGTTTGAATGTGTAAGTCATTTATCCCAGCTCTCACAAGGCTCAGGGACAGGGAAGCTGTCCTGTTAAGGGAAGCTGACTAGGATACTGCCAGTGTGCATTACAGGTAAAATTATCTGTTGTGGGTTGAATTGTGTCCCCCTCCACCCCCTATTATTCATGTTTTAGTCCTACCCCTAGTACCAAAATGTGACCCTATTTGGAGACAGGGTAATCACCGAGGTAATTTAGTTAAAATGAGGTCACTAGAGTAGGCTCTAATGAAACACGGAAAAGCTTGAATTTGAATACAGACATGAAGACACGGGGAGAAGACAGCCATCTACATGCCAAGGAGAGAGGACTGGAACAGGAACTCCCCTCCCAGCCCTCAGAAAGACCGACCCCACTGACATCTTGGTTTTGAACTTTTGGCTGCCAGAACTATGAGAAAATAAATTTTTGTTGTTTAAGCCACCCAGTCCGTGGTACCTTGTATGGCAATCGTAGAAAACTAATATATTGCCTGGCACTAAGTGGCAGAAATGAGGATTAGAACCCTTAGTGTGTTGAAATACTCATTCTGAGACAAAGAGAATCTGTATACTTAAAGCTGTATCCCAGTACACAGTAGAGAGGAGTCGAGGGGCAGGGACCTAACAGTGATGCTTTAGTGAAAAACATCTCCTGAACTGCAAGTCCTTCACAGCCTGACACAACACTGCTCTCAACCAAACACCAATCTTCCATCAGTCCCCACTCTTTCCATCATCCTCCAGTCCCTGCCTGGGGCTCTCAAGTCCCAGAGTATATTGGCCTCCGGCCTTCTCTCATTCAATCTCTTTTCTTCAGGAGCTTAGTTAGCCTAACATACTTTTTCCAGCCTCTTCTCTCCCTGCCTTCCGAGTTCATGCACATCCTGACCACTTGCAACTCTCTGATGTGCCATGGCCATCTGACTCCTGGGCTTTTACCCATACAAACGCTGTGGCTTACAGCAGTGCTCCCAGCTGCCCCTAATAGCAATGTCAAGTGCTGCAGAGCCCATTCACCTGTGATGGCCTGAAGCAACCACAGATCCAATGTTGTTTTCTGCCCAGTAACCTACACTTATCCTTTAAGACAAGCGCAGAGGTCTTCTCTACTCTCTTTTTCTACAATGCCCCCAAGCAAAGTTATTCTCTCCCATTTATATTTGTATTATGTAATTCTTTTCCCATGGCACATTGATACATCAATTCAGTCAGGTTTCAGATTTACACAAAAGTCGGGTTCAAATATTAGGTCTGCTATGTACATGTAATATATATATACACATATATACGTATATATACACATATATATACGTGTATATATACGTACGTATCTATACGGATATACGTATATATACGTATATATATACACGTATATACACGTGTATATATACACGTGTATATACGTGTATATATATAAACTTTACATTTTTAATTTGGCAAGTTTCTTAACTCCTGTAAGCCTCAATTTTCTTGACTATAAAATTGGGATAATGAGAGTTGCCACCTTATATGGTTGACTGAGGAATGAAATATGAGTAAAGTTTTAAAACAATACTTGGCACATAGGTAGTATTCAATAAACGGTTCCTAATATCATTATTACTTTTTAAGCTTAATTTTTGCATTCAAGATGTATAAAATACCTGCTTCTTTTCTACATTTCTCTCTTCCACTGGGTGTTTAGGTTCCTGACAGCATGGACTCTGATTCTCTAGCAAAGCAAAGCACAGAATGCATATGCTAACCAGGTGACATAAATACCCAACATAGTGCTCCAAAGGTAATGTACAAACTGAAATATAAAAAAAGGCTTAGCTTTTATACCCACCTACATGGAGAGAGAGAGAGATACTGACATTTTAAAGCCCAGAAACCTCTTCAATACTCTGGTACTCACATACAAAAAAATTGCAAATTAGAATATATCAAAATAAAATGATGAAAATTAGTTTAAATTTTATTTTTCTGGATCATAATTGAATGCAATGATGAAAAGAACTCTAGACTCCTGACAATCATGCCAATGTACTGTTAACAATATTCTGTTTAGTCAGGAGGACACTGGGAACAGGTGTTACACATGAAGGCGCACAGTTAAACTCAAGTGCTATGATTTTTGTGGCTGACAACATACCTCTTAAGCCTTGTTCAAAACTAAGAGTAACCACAACAAGGGTTTGTAGAATTCACATCTGCTATCACTAATGGTTTCTTTAAAGCTGTGGCAAAACCCACCCATTTAATACAAAACAATTTTTCAAAGTGTATATATGATGCATTAAGTACAGAAGAATAAAATTAAATAAGCCCCAAGCCAAAAAAAGAAACATTTCCTATCTAATAGATGTACACAGTAGGTGGAGATTTTAATAATGCTCAAAAAATTTAAAAATGCATTTACAGATTGTTAGATCTAGAATTGGTCCTTGTGTTTTTTTCATTACATTTTTTTCTACCTCCTAGAACAGTGATATGAGAGCTTCAGAGCCATTATTCTGTTCTGCCACATTACTGACTAAAAAAATTATTTTAAATCAATTCATTTTTGTTTACATCTTTTCATGTACCTATTGGCCATTTGTATACCTTCCTTGAAAAAATGTCCATTTAAGTCCTTTGTCCACTTTTTGTTTGTTTTTGAGACAGGCTCTTGCTCTGTCACCCAGGCTGGTGTGCAGTGGCATGATCTCGGCTCACTGCAACCTCCACCTCTTGGGCTCAAGTGATCCTCCCACCTCAGCCTCCTGAGTAGCTGGGATTACAGATGCGCACCACCACACCCAGCTAATTTTTGTATTTTTAGTAAAGATAGGGTTTTGCCACATTGGTCAGGCTGGTCTCTAACTCTCGACCTCAGGTGATCTGTCCAGCTTGGCCTCCCAAAATGCTGGGATTACAGACATGAGCCACTGCCAGTGGACAATTAATCATTTAAATAATTCATCTTCTCAAATGATTCATCATTTTGACCAAGTTATTCCCTAATAATTCATTTTTAAACCATATAATTTCAGAAAATTCAGCTAGAATATCTGACTTCTACTGTTACTGCTGTGAAAACAAAACAAAACTTGCAACCTCTGTCTTTGTCACAGTGATGCCTCCATGTTTTGATCAAGCTTTTCCACGACTATCCCTAAAAGTCAATCACCACTCACATACCTTGCAGGGACCTACATTTTACAGCTGGACATAAAACAATTCTTAGCAAATTAAAAGAAACTGAAATCATACCAACTACATTCCTGGACCACAGTTCAATAAATACGGAAATCAATACTAAGGAGAGTTCTCAAAACCACACAATTTTATGGAAATTGAAAAACCTGCTCCTGAATGACTTTTGGGTAGACAATTAAATAGAGGCAGAAATCAAGAAATTCTTTGAAACTAATGAAAACAATGATACAATATACCAGAATCTCTGGGACACAACTAAAGCAGTGTTAAGACAAAAGTATGTAGTGCTAAAGGCACACATCAGGAAGTTAGAAAGATCTCAAATTAACAACCTAATATCACACCTAGAGGAACTAGAAAAACAAGGGTAAAACAACCTCAAAACTAACAGAAGAGCCAAAATCAGAGCTAGACAAAACAAAATTGAGACATGAGAAATCATACAAAAGATCAACAAAACCGAAAGTCAGTTATTTGAAAGAATAAATAAGATAGATACACTGCTAGCTAGACCAGAAGAAGAGAAAAGAAACAAATAAACACACTTAGAAATGACAGAGGGGACATTACCACCAGTTGCACAGAAATATAAAATCCTTCAGATACTATTACAAACACTCTATGCACAAAAAGTAGAAAACTTGGAAGACATAGATAAATACCTGGAAACATACACCGCCCCCACAAAGATTGCAAAAGGAAGAAATCGAAACCCTGAATGGAAGAATAATGAGATCTAAAATTAAGTAATAAAAAGCCCACCAACCAGAAAAAGCCCCGGACCAGGTGGATTCACAGCCAAAATGTAGCAAATGTATAAAAGGAGCTGGTACCAATCGTACTGAAACTATTGTAAAAAAAATTAAGGAGGATGGGACTCCTCCCTAACTCATTCTATGAGGCCAGCATCATCCTGATACTAATACCTGAGAGAGACACCACAAAACGAAAAACTTTAGGCCAATATTCCTGATGAACATAAATTCAAAAATCCTCAACAAAATACTAGCAAGCAAAATTCAACAGCACATCAAAAAGCTAATCCACCATGATCAAGTAGATAAAATGGTAAGAGCCATCAATGACACCCACAGTCAACATCATACTGATTTGGCAAAAGCTAGAAGCATTCCCCTTGAAACCCAGAACAGGACAAGGATACCCACTATCACCACTCCTATTCAACTTAGTACTGGAATTCATCACCAATGCAATCAGGCAGGAGAAAAAAATAAAAGGCATCCCAATAGGAAGAGAAGAAGTCATACTATCTCTCCTCACAATGATATAATTTTATATCTGAAAAACCCCATAGTCTCTTCCCAAAGGCTTCTAGATATGATAACTTCAGCAAAGGTTCAAGACTCAAAATCATTGTACAAAAATCAGTACATTGATTCAACGTGAGGCTTAATGTAAGACTTAAACGTAAGGCCTAAAACCGTAAATACCCTAGAAGAAAACCTAGGCAATACCATTCAGGACATAGGCATGGGCAAAGACTTCATGACTAAAATACCAAAAGCAATGGCAACAAAAGCAAAAATGGACAAATGGGATCTAATTAAACTAAAGAAAAGCAATATTAAGAGGAATGTATATAGCAATAAACACCTATATAAAAAAATAAAGATTTCAAATTTAAAAAGTAATGATACACCCCCCAAAAAAAACAGAAAAGCAAGAATAAGCCAAACCCAAAATTTAAAAAGGGAAAGAAAATATAAGGATCAGAGTAGAAATAAATGAAATGCAGACAGAAAAATACAAAATATTTATTAAAAACTGAAAACTAAAACTGGACCCCTTCCTTACGCCTTATACAAAAAGTAACTGAAAATGGATTAAAGACTTAAACATAAAACTCTAAACTATTGAAAAAAAAATCGTAGAAGAAAATCTAGGCAATACCATTTAGGACATAGGCATGGGCAATGATTTCATGACAAAAATGCCAAAAGCAATTGCAACAAAAGCAAAAATTTACTAATGGGATCTAATTAAACTAAATAGTTTCTGCACAGCAAGAAAAACTATCATCTAAGTGAACAGACAACCTACAGAATGGGAGAAAATTTTTGCCATCTATCCATCTGACAAAAGTCTAATATCCAGAGTCTATAAGGAACTTAAACAAATTTACAAGAAAAAAGCAAACAACTCCATTAAAAGTGGGCAAAGGACATGAACAGACACTTCTCAAAAGAAGACATTCATGTGGCCAACAGACATATGAAAATAACTCAACATAACTGATCATTAGAAAAACGCAAATCAAAACCACACTGAGATACCCTCTAACACCAATCAGAACCGCAATTATTAAAAAGTCAAGAAACAACAGATGCTGGCGAGGTTGCGGAGAAAAAGGAACACTTTTACACTTTTGTGAGAGTGTAAATTACTTGAACCATTGTGAAAGACAGTGTGGAGATTCCTCAAATATCTAGAAGCAGAAATACCATTTGATCCAGCAATCTCATTATTGGGTATATACCCAAAGGAACACAAAGCATTCTATTTTAAAGATCACGTATGTGTTCTGTTCACTGAAGCACTATTCACAATAACAAAGACATGGAATCAACCCAAATGTCCATCAATAATAGACTGTACAAAGAAAATGTAGTACATATACACCATGGAATACTATGTAGCCATAAAAACAAATGAGAACATGCCTTTTTCAGGGACATGAATGGACCTGGAAGCTGTTATCCTCAGGAGACTAATGCAGGAACAGAAAACCAGACATCGCATGTTCTTAACTTATAAGTGGGAGCTGAATGATAAAAACACATGGTGGGGAACACACACTGGGGTCTGTTGGGGGAATGCAGGGGTAGGGAGAGCATCAGGAAAAATAGCTAATGGATGCTAGGCTTAATACCTAGGTGATGGTTGATCTGTACAACAAACCACCATGGCACACATTTACCTATGTAACAAACCTGCATATCCTTCACATGTACCCTGGAACTTAAATAAAAATTGAAGAAAAAAAAAAGAAAAAATAAACAAAATTTATACCAACAGTGAACAATTTGAAAAAGAAATCAAGAAAGCAATCCCATTTACAATAGCTACAAAAAATTACCTAGAAATAAATTTAACCAAAGAGATGAAAGATCTGTATAAGAAAACTACAAAATATTGATTACAAAAATGAAAAGGATGCAAAAATATAGAAGGACATCCCATGTTCATAGATTGGAAGAATTCATATTGCTAGAATAAGCATATCACCCAAAATGATCTATGGATTCAAAGCAATCTTTATCAAAATACCAATGGCATTTTTCACAGAAATAGAAAATAAAGTCCTAAAATTTGTATGGGACCATGAATGACCCTGAATAGCCAAAACGGCCTTGAGCAAAAAGAACAAAACTGGACACATAAACCAGTATTTAACTTCAAAATCTACTACAAAGCTATAGTACCCCAAATAACATACTACTTGTATTAAAAACAGTTATATAAACCTATGGAACAGAGTATCGAACCCAGAAACAAATCTACATATTTACAGCTATCAGATTTCAGACAATGGCACCAAGAACATTCGTTAGGTAAAGGACAATCTCTTCAATAAATGGTACTGGAAAAACTGGATATCCATACACAGAAGAATGAAGCTAGACCTCTGTCTCTTACCATATATAAAAATAAACTCAAAATGGAATAAAGATGTAAAGGTAAGACCTGAAATTATGAAACTACTGGAAGACAACATGGGGAAATGCTTCAAGACATTGGTCTAGGCAAAGTTTTTATGAATACAACATCAAAAGCACAGGCAACAAAAGACTTTATTTCTTTAGGTTATACATCCAGTAGTGGAATTGTTGGATAATGTGATAGTGCTATTTTAATATTTTGTGGAAATTTGGTACTATTTTCCACAATAGCTGTACTAATTTACATTTCCACCAACAGTGTGCAAGGGTTCCCTTTTATGCACATCTTAACTGACATATTTAATCTTTTATCTTTTTGATAATAGCCATTGTAATAGGTATGGGGTGATTCAGTGAATTTGAGCTTTTTTTTTTTTTTTTTGAGATGGAGTCTCACTCTGTTGCCCAGGCTACAGTGCAGTGGCGCATCTCGGCTCACTGCAAGCTCCTTCTCCCGGGTTCACACCATTCTCCTGCCACAGCCTCCGGAGTAGCTGGGACTACAGGCACCCACCACCATGCCCAGCTAATTTTTTGTATTTTTTGTAGAGATGGGGTTTCACCGTGTGAGCCAGGATGGTCTTGATCTCCTGACCGCGTGATCCGCCCACCTCGGCCTTCTTAAGTGCTGGGATTACAGGCGTGACCGACCGCGCCCGGCCGAGCATTTTTTTTTTTAATATACCTCTGGCCATTTGTGATTTGTACACAGTACATGAATGAACTCTATGTTTTGTGAGTTATGTTTCTATAAAGTTGTTACTAAAAAGGAAAAAAAGAAAAACGTAGCATTCCCTCCTGGAGATAAGACCAGATCCTTTCTTATCTTCTTTTTTCCAAGTGCTTTATTAATTTATTTTTCTAATTTAATTTTTCATTTATAAAGGACATATAATAATGTACATATTTGTAGGGTACAGTGTGATGTTTTGATGCATGTATACATAGTATAGTAATGAAATGGGGTAATTAATATATCAATCACTGTAAGCATTTATCATTTCTTTGTGGTAAGATTGTTCAAATTCTTCTCTTCTAGCTATCTTGAAATCTACGTGACATTGTTATTTGCCATAGTCACCTACTATGTAATAGAGCACTAGAAATTATTGTTCCTGTTTCATGTTTATGCCTATTTTATCATGGCTTATTTTTCATTCTCCAGCACCTTTTGGATTTAAGGACTACATGTGGTTCTTTTATGCCCCATTTCTCCATGATGCAATGACATTTTGCCACACAAAAAACTCATGTTATTAAAAAAAAGAATGCATTTTAGCAGGGCATATCTTGATGAAAACAGATCCTTCATATTAACATGATTCCTACAATCTCTTGCAAGGCTGTTTTCTGCCTTTGAGGACCTTTCATAAGCAGAGGTGACAATTTCCCACAGTGGCTGCTTTGGCCATACATTTAAAAATGTCATATGTACAAATAAAGAGGGGAGGGGTTGCTTCATATATACAAATGTGAGTTTCAGCTGCAGCTTAGCCCACACAATGGCTACTGCTGTCAGTGGTGGCTGGCCACCATATTGGTATGCAGGAGCAGTTGATGCTAACATAGTATAGTGTAGAGCATGCTGATTCTGGCCTAGTGAAAGCAAAAGGGACATTAATTCTCTTTATATGGATATTTTTATTTAAGATGGATCACTATATAGAACATGCTTTCCCTCAGAGATTCTAAAATCTTTAATGTATGATGAATTTTATATAATCTATTGTGTCTATAGATCATGAATTAGAAAGTAACATTTTTATACGCCTGGCTAGACAAATGAATGAAGAGAAAACTGATATAAAAAATATCACAATAAATTTTCTGCGAGCACTGATATAAATTGCATTTGGTTATGTTTTTCTGATTGCATTGTCACCTCTGAAATTTCTCAGCAGATATGCCTGCACTTCCACGTGAAAAGGCAAATCCAATTGATTGTCTAAAATACCTTAATGTTTAATTCAATTGTTAATTAAAATGAGCAGAGATAGAAGGAATAGGATTGAAAACAGACATGTTCATGTCATCTCTCCAGGGCACTCATTTTTCTGAATTCTCTTTGTAATATATTAAATACTAAAATGACTTTTTGCATTTACATTACTGGTAAAATCTTATCTTCTCCGATTCAGTGGAGTCATGTATAACGTTTAGCTTATTCTTGATTTTTAGCTATTAGGAAGTGTGTAAGATAGTAATATAAACTGAAAAAAATAACCTAGTCCTCATATAAGATTTTTTTTTAAAAAAAGAGCCCTTAAATGCACATATTTCGTTTGCTTCTGAGAGCCATATCAAAGAGTCACGAGCGTTGGGACCTGACCGAGCTCAGGGACAAACTATCTTATGAATCAATGGTCATTTAGCAAAGGGATTTCAAGGTTCCTTCTTTATCTGCTGAAGCTACAGGATTCATGGACAGTACTTTATGGCCAAGTAAGCTCATAAGATTGTGTGTTTACATCACTTTGGGAATTAAAGCACATCATGGTAGGCCCTACACAGCAGAAATTAATATGATACAGATCATCACCCCTCCTCCTATGCAATCCAGTGAGAATAAAACCAATGTGGTATGTAAAACCACAGCACAGGATACAGTTAAACAAACACTACCACAGAAGTATAAGGAAAATACTGACTACTGTAACTGCTTACCAGAATACAGAAACTGAATGAATGTGATAATTCTTCTTGTTGTTTTTCTTGTTAAGTGTTTATTATTTTCCTATCTCCGAGATTGGGAGTACCCCAAACCGGAATTTCCTGTCAGTTGGAAACACTGTGATACACGAGCGGCAGGATATTTTTTAATGTGACTAGAGCAGCAAACACCCAGGAGCCATCCCTGTATATGAGAAGTAATAGTAAAAGGGATTTCAAATCTAAACATGCAAAGCAAAACTCATAGAGTAGGAGCACCATAGAGATTTTGATGAAGGGCAAAGACTAGAGTCAGACTTCTTGAATTTAATTCCTGGTTTTTCCTTACTAGCTAAATGACCTCGGGCAAGTTAATGAGCCTTTCTCTGCCTCCCTTTTACTATCTGTAAAATGGGGGAAATAGTAGCACTTATTAGAATTAAGTGAATTAATCCAGGGAAAGTAATTTTTAAAATATTTAGCACATACTAAACACTCAATAATCTCAGCTATTATCATTACTAATGTTAAAGACATAGACTATCATATTTTAATGCATAACCACTCAAATGTATATATCCAGTCAAAAGATTACCTTAAAGAAACACTTGTTCTGGACTACTAGTTCCAAAATGGCTGCATAGTAACAAGCTGGCTTCACTCCCCACCATCAGCAGAAAACCAAAACCAAATATACAGAACTGAGGTTATTGCCAGCAGTATCTCAGAACTCAAACGTCAGGAAGAGATAGTTTCTAGGGCCACAGAGAAATGAAAAAAACTCAGAGACGTTGCCAAGAGAATCAGACTTCCACATTCATGATGCCCCTCCCCTCATTCTGCCTGGCACCAAGCATGCGGAAAATTTTCCCCCAACTCATACTTTCTATGCTAGAAAAATGAGGTTGAAGTGGACAACCAGCTTCTCTACCATTCTGGGTTCCCCGGAAGGGGACCTGTCCTTGCTTTCATCCATGCGAGGCATCAAGAGTGACTGAAAGGAGTAATATCCCTGAAGAAAGGCAGAAACAAATGGAGAGTCAGGACTATTATCCCCAACCCTATGAACACTGTTCTGTAACTCAGGCAAAGGAGACACCAAATCAAAGTGGCTGTTCAGCAGCAGCATGCTATAGGAGATGTGTTCCACAGGTCTCCTGGGAGTGAACCCCTAGCCAGCCTTCCCACACTGCCAGGACATTTCCTTTGGGACCTCCCCCATTTAGGATGGGCAGCACTCTGATCATTTACCAGAGCTGAGACAAACCTGGGATAAGCAGATATATCCAATAAGCCCTCAAAAAGTAAGTCTGAGAAGACTGGAATGTATAACTAATCCTTCAATGCAAAGATATAGATGTACATCCACAAGAAAAACAGCAGAAAACCATGATGTCGCCAAATAGATAAAGCAAGGAACCAATGAATTACCCAAATGAGGCATGGTACCTGAGCTCTGTGACCAATAATTCAAAATAGCAGTTTTAAAGAAACTTAGTGATCTCCAACATCACACAGAAACACAATTCAGAAATTTATCAAAGAAATTTAACAAAGAGTTTGAAATAATTTTTAAAAATCAGACAGAAATCTTGGAACTAAGAATTATATTTGCTGACCTAAAAAATTCATTGGATTCTCTCAAAAACAGACAGGATGAAACAGAGGTAACAACTAGTGAACTATTTGAAATAACATAGTCAGAGGAAAAAAAATGAAAAGGAAAGAAGATTGCGTACAAGATATAGAAAGTTACCTCAAAAGGCCAAACCTAAGAATTATTGATGTTCAAGAGGGAGTTGAGCAACAGCAAGTGGTAGAAAGCTTATTCGATGAAATAATTGCAGAAAACCTTTCAAAACTAGAGAAAGATATAAATATCTAGGTACAGAAATATCAGAGACCACCAAACAGATTCAACCAGAATAAGACTACCTGAAGGCATATAATCACCACACTCTCAGATGTCAAAGACCAAAAGAGAGCATCCTACAAGCATAAAGAGAAAATAAGTGATTAACAAATAAAGGAGCTCCTATTCATCTGGCAACAGACTTCTCAATGGAAACCATGTTGGCTAAGGATGGAGAAAAACGACACTTTCAAATTGCTAAACAAAAAAAAACTGACATTCAAGAATAATTTATCCAGCAAAGCTATCCCACAAATATGAAGGAGAAATAAATTTTTTTCTAGACAAATAAAAACTAACAGACTTTATCACCACTAGAGCCATCTTCCAAGAAATTCTAAAGGGAGTTCCACAATCTGAAAGGAAAAAAAAAACACTAATGTACAAAAAGAAAACATTTGAAGGTATAAAACCCACAGGTAAAATTACATACAAAGACAGTCCCAGAATATTCTAATACTGTAATTGTAGTGTGCAATCCACTTACAACTCTGGTATTAAGCCAAAAAGATAAATATATTGAAAACAATAATAGTTACACTAGCCTATTAAGAGATAGGCAATATAAAAATATGTAAATTAAGACAACCAAAAGTCACAATGCTGGCGTGGATGGAGTTAAAATGTAGAAATATTTTTAGTTCTTTCTCTTTTGTTTTCTTTTTTCTGATCTAAAATAAGGTGTCATCTCTTTAAATTAACTTGTCATTTGAATAAGATGTTTTCATCAAGCTTCATGGTAATCACAATTCAAAACCTATAATAAATACACTAAAAATGAAAAGCAATGAATTAAGACATGTCACCAAGGAAAATCACTTCATCATAAAGAATGACAGCAAGAAAGAAAGAAGAGAGAAGTTTCAAAACAAACAGAAAACAAGCAACAAAATACCAGTAGTAAGCCCTTTTTAAAAATCAATATTAACACTGAATGTAAATAGGCTCCATTCTCTGACTGAGAGTGGCCAAATGGATAAAGAAACATGACCCAACTATATGCCACCTACAAGGTACCCACCTCAACTACAAATATATGCATAGACTGAAAGTGAAGGAAAAATATATTCCATGCAAGTGGAAACCAGAAAAGAGCAAAAAGAGTTATATCTGATAAAAGAGAATACTAGTCAAAGCCTGTAAAAACAAAAAAGACAGAGAACATTACTATATGATAAAGGGATCAATTCAGCAAGAGGATATAAAAATTATAAATATTCACCCAACACTGGAGCACCTAAGTATATAAAACAAACATTAATAGATCCAAAGAAAGACATAGATGACAATAATATGATAGATTTCAATGCTCCAATCTCAGTAATAGACAGATCATCTAGACAGAAAATCAACAAAGAAACATCAGAGTTAAACTGCACGCTACAACAAATAGCTTTAACTAACATTTTTAGAACATTTTACCCAACCACCGCAAAATACACATTCTTTTAGTAGAAGATAAAATATTCTCCAGAATAGACCATACTTTAAGACACAAAACAGGTTTCAACAAATTGTGAAATAAAACCAAACACAATTAATAGAAAGAAAGAAATAATAAAGATTGGAGTAGAGCAGAAATTTTAAAAATTGAGAATTAAAAAATACAGGAAAATGAAATGAAAAGTTGATTCTTGAAAAGGTAAACAAAATGGACAAACCTTTACCTAAACAAAGAAGAAAGAAGACCCAAATAAATAAAATCAGAAATGAAAAAGGAGACTTAACAACAGTGACCACAGAAATACAAAGAATTGTTATAGACTACTACAAACAACTATATGCCAACATATCAGAAAACCTGAAAAAAATTGGGTAAATTCCTGGACACATACAAAATACCAAGATTGAACCATGAAGAAATAGGAAACCTCAACAAATTAATAACAGGTAATGAGATCAAAGACATAACAAAAAGTCTCTCATTGAAGAAAAGCCTGAGACCCAATAGTTTCGCTGCTGAATAATATTAAATATTTAAACAATAACTAATACCAATTCTACTTAAACTCCTCAAAAATATTGAGACGGGAATTCCTCCAAACTCATTCTATGCTACCAGCGTTATACTGACACCAAAACTATGCAATGACACAACAAAAAAAGAATACTGGCCGATATCCCTGATGAAGACAGATGCAAAAATCCTCAGGAAAATACTAGCAAAGATGATTCAACAACAATTCTTAAACGTTCATTCATCAAGGTCAAGTGGAATTTATCCCAGTATACGAGCATGGTTCAAGATATGCAAATCAGAAAACATGAGACATCACATTAAGAAAAATAAGAGCAAAAACCATATAATCATTTTAATAGATGTTAAAAACCCTAATCAAACTGGGTATAGAAGGAAAATACAACAAAATAGAGGCCATATATGACAGACCCACAACCAACATTATACTGAAAAGAGAAGAAATGAAAGCCTTTCCTGCATACTCTGAAGCATGACAGGGATGTCTACTTTCACAACATTTATTCAACATAATACTGGAAGTCCTGGCCAGAGTAATTAGGCAAGAAAAGGAAATACAAGGCATACAAATGGGAAGGGGAGAAGTCAAATTAGCCTTGTATGCAGACAACATGATCTTATATTTAGAAAAACCTAAAGGCTCCACCACAAAGCTATTAGAGCTAATAAATGAATGCAGTAAATTTGCAGGATTCAAAACCAACATACAGTTCATCAACACAGAGGGCCAAGGTAGCTGACTAGAAGCAGCTAGTGTGTGCCACTCTCATGGACAGAAGAATGAGTATTGAAAAATAATAGGTCTTCTTCTGCTCAGTAAAATAAATTATCATCAGAGTCAAGAGATAACCTACAAAAACGGAGAAAATTTTTTCAATCTGTCCATTTCACAAAGGTCTAATATCCAGAGTCTACAAGGAACTTAAACAAATTTACCAAAAAAAAATTAAAAAGTGGACAAAGGATATGAAGATATTTTTTAGAAGTCGACGTTCATGCAGCCAATAAACATTTTTTAAAAAGCTCAACATCACTGATCATTAGAGAAATGCAAATCAAAATCACATTGAGATACCATCTAACACCAGCCAGAATGGCAATTATTAAAAAGTCAAGAAACGACAGATGCTGATGAGGTTGCAGAGAAAAAGGAATGCTTTACACTGTTTGTGTTTATAAATAAGTTCAACCATTGTGGAAGACAGTGTGGTGATTCCTCAAAGATCTAGAGGCAGAAATTTCATTTGACCCAGCAATCTCATTACCAAGTATATACCCAAAGGGATATAAGACATTCTATTATAAAGATACATATATGCGTTCTGTTCATTGAAGCACTGTTCACAGTAGCAAAGACTTGGAATCAACCTAAATGCCCATCATTGATAGAATGTATGAAGAAAATGTGGTACACATACACCATGGAATATTATGCAGCCATAAAAAGGAACAAGAACATGTCCTTTGCAGGGACATGGATGGAGCTGGAAGCCATTATCCTTGGCCAACTAACACAGGAACATGGTGGAAAACAACATACACTGGGTCCTGTCATGGTGTGGGTGGAGGGAGAGCATCAGGAAGTATGGCTAATGAATGCTGGTTTTAATACCTAGGTAATGGGCTGATCTGCGCAGCAAACTACCATGGCTCACTTTTACCTACATAACAAACCTGCACATTATGCACATGTGCCCCAGAACTTAAAAGTTAATAAATAAATAAATACTCTTCAAATGAAACATCCAGGTGGACACACTGAGATTTTTCAAGGAAGCAACTCAACCCATAGAGAATGGAGAGGAGTGAGACAGGACAGCTACCAACATGGGAGTGGCATGGACCCATGAGAACCTACCCCCACTCTGTAGAAATGATGATTGAGTGAGAGTCCCCAGGGATCCACACATCTGCCATGAGCTTTTACAACTTTGGGCTCCGGGGATTCTTTCATGAGCCCCCTCACTGGGACCTCTAGACTGATATGGAAAGCTACATGGAGTCTGGGCAGAGCCGACACTCAGGTACATGAAGAGCCCTGGGAGCCATGGATCCCTGAGCATCCTGGCACTAGTGGCTGCAGCACCATCAATGGGGGAGGTCAAGTTCCCTTCCATGCTCACATGTAAGAAGATGAATGTACAGCGCTGAGCAGAGACATAATGCAGGCCTTGCCTCCACTGTACCTCACAGAATAACACCCAACTGGCCTGGGACCCTAGAGTGTCCATACCAGCCCCACCTGGGTTCTTGGGCTGGTAGCATCTCTGTACTTTCCTGGGATGGAACTTCCAGAGAGAGCGGGCTGCCACTTTTGCTGCCCCACAGCCCTCGTTGCTATTGCTCTCAGGCTCTGTAGGGTGCAAAGTGCTTAGGGACTCATGTGGATCTGCAGCACTGAACAACCATCCCACGAGAAAGTGTCCAGACAGTTTCTCATATGGGGCCCCATTTCTGTTTCTCCTCTCTGGACAGGTCCTCTCAACCTGGGACTCCAGCCACCCACAACCTGGGCTCTCAGGTCAGTAGCCACTCTCAACTTCCAGGGAAGGAGCTCCCAAAAGAGGCAGGCTGCCATTTTTTGCTGCTGTGTTTCATAAATGAAAGAGAAATAAGATCCTTTTTAGCAAGCAAATGTTTAGGGAATTGGTTACCACCAGACCTGCCTTAGAAGAGTTCCTGAAGGAAGCATTAAATATAGAAAGGAAACACCATTATAAGCCACTAAAAAAACACACTTAAGTACAAAGACACATGACACTTTAAAGCAACCACACAAACAAGTCTGCATAAAAACCAGCTAACAACAAGAAGACAGGATCAAATCTGTACATATTTATATTAATCTTGACTGTAAATGGGCTAACTGCTCAAATTAAAAGGCACAGAGTTGCAAGCTGGATAAGGAAACAACACCCAATATTATGTTGTCTTAAAGAGATCCATCTCACCCAGCGGTCCTGCCCCTGCTGCCCTCAGTCTGGGGAAGAAACAAAGAGCCTGAGAGCTTGACTTTCACTTCTAGCATGCCAGAGTCACTATATGGAGAGGAGCCCAGTCTCTTCTCTCTGTGAGTCCTCAACCCTCTGCTCTTCACCAAGTAGAGCCCACAGCTTAGGCCAGCAGAGGATCCACCCCAACCCCTGGCTGTACATTCTCAGTAGCAGTGGCATCACGCTTCCATGCAGTGAAGCTTCCAGAGTCAACCAAAAGCCCCTCTGCCACTGTAAGTGCATTGGTGCTACCCTTGCTGCCCTTGGACTGGGGAAGGAGAAAATACCCTGAGTGCTTTAATCATACCTCTAGCAAACTGCAGTTGTCCTAAGGAAAAGAGGCCAGTCTGTCTCCCCTGTGACCTGCACCTGCTCATCACCATATTGCCACCCCACATGCAGCCGTCCCCACACTGGGCCTACTGGACTCACTGGTAGTAGAGCACCAAGAGAAAAGGGAAAGGCCATATGCCACAACTACTACCAAGGTCCCTTTCTCTGCTGCCTCCAAGATGGGGAAGGATACAGAAAGCCTGAGCATGACCCAGAGCTGTGGTGTGCAGCCCAGGACTGCCAAGCTCCTGGGCCAAACAACACAGCCAGCACTGTAAGTGGGAGAGGATGTTTGCACTGAGATTTACAGCCAGAGCTCAACTGGGGGAAGAATCCACACTTTCAGAGCACTGAGAGGAAGCACTGCTGCAATCATGAGGAAATACGGAGGAGCCACATGGTTGAGGAAGAGCCTACATACTGACCATTATGCTTAAGTGCCATCTACTGGATCACAGCCCAAACTTGAACAACAAAAATACTTTTTAAATATACCCCAGTGTGAAACCAAGGGCAAGAATCCAGCTACAAATACTGACCCTGCGCAAAGCCTCAGCCCTCTAAAAACATCCAGAAAAGAAGTGTAATGCACTCAAATTATGCCACAGTTAAAGAAATATCAGACTACACAGATAAGAAAGAACCAGTGCAAGAACTCTGGCAACCCAAAAAGCCCAAGTGTCTTCCTATCTCCAAATGACCACACTAGTTCCCCAGCAAGAGTACTTAACTGGGCTAAATACCTGGAATCATAGAAATAAAATTCAAAATATTGACAGGAGCAAAGATCATAGAGACTCAACATAAAGTTGAAACCCAATTCAAGGAAACATTGGATTACAATAAAAAGATACAGAAACTGATAGATATAATAGCTGTTATAAGAGAGAACCAAACTAATCTGATAAAGCTGAGAAACACACTACAAGAGTTTCATAATATACTTACAAGTATTAATGGTAGAATAGACCAACCTGAGGTAAGAATCTGAGAGCTAGCAGATTGGTTCTCTGAACTAGCTCAGTAAGACAAAAATAACGAACAATGAATTAAAAATTTGAAGAAATCCCCCAAGAAATATGGGATTATGTAAAGAGATCAAATCTATGACTCACTGGTGTCCCTGAAATAGATGGGGAGAAAGGCAACTTGGAAAACACATTTTAAGATATCATACATGAAAACGCCACCAATCATGCTAGAGAGGCCAACATTGAAATTCAGAAAATTCAGAGAACTCCTGCAAGATACTACACAGGAAGACAATCCCCAAGACACGTAATCATCAGTTTTTCTAAGGTCAAAATTATATATACATATATACATACACACACACACACACACACGTATAAGTATATATATATGGCAGCTATACAGAAGGGGCCGGTCACCTACAAAGGTAACCACATCAAGCTAACAGCAGGCCTGTTAGCAGAAACCCTATAAGCCAGAAAATATTGGGGGCCTATATTCACCATTTTAAAAGAAAAGAATTTCTAGCCAATAATTTCATATGAAGCCAAACTAAGTTTCAGAAGTGAAGGAGAAACAAGGTCCTTTTTAGACAAGCAAATGTTTAGGGAATTGGTTACCACCAGACCTGCCTTAGAAGAGTTCCTGAAGGAAGCACTAAATATAGAAAGGAAACACCATTATAAGCCACTAGAAAAACACACTTAAGTACAAAGACACATGATATTTTAAAGCAACCACACAAACAAGTCTGCATAATAACCAGCTAACAACAAGAAGACAGGATCAAATCTGCACATATGTATATTAACCTTGAGTGTAAATGGGCTAACTGCCCAAACTAAAAGGCACAGAGTGGCAAGCTGGATAAAGAAGCAACATCCAATGTTATGCTGTCTTAAAGGGATCCATTTCACACACAATGACACCCACAGGCTCAAAATAAAGGGATGGAGAAAAATCTTCCAAGGATATGGAAAACAGAAAAAATCAGAGGTTGCTATTCTAATTTCAGATAAAAAAGACTTTGAATCAATGAAGATTTAAAAAGACAAAGAAGGTGATTATATATTGGTAAAGGGTTCAATTAAATAAGACCTCACTATTCTAAATATATACACACTGAACATAGGAGCACCCAAATACATAAAGCAAGTTCTTAGAGACACATAAAGAGACTTAGATTTCCACACAATAATAGTGGGAGATTTCAACACCCCACTGATAGTATCAGACAGATCATCAAGGAAGAAAATTAATAAATATATTTTGGACCTGAACTTAACACTTGATCAAATAGAACTAATAGACATCCACAGAACTATCCACCCAAAAACAACAGAATATCCATTCTTCTCATCTGCAAGTGGCACATACACTAAAATCAACAACATAATCGCCCTTAAAACAATTCTAAGCAAATTGAAAGAAAATATAATGCTAATCATACTATTGGACTACAGTGTAATAAAAACAGAATTAATAAGCAAATTTCTCAAAACCATACAATTACATGGTAATTAAACAATCTGCTCCTGAATGACTTTGGGTAAATAATGCAGTTAAGGCAGAAATAAAGAATTCTTTGAACTAATGATAATAAGAATACAACATACTAGACTCTCTGGGACACAGCCAAAGAAGTGTTAAGAGGCAAGTTTAAAGCACTAAACACCCACATCAAAAAGTTTACAAACTAACTTTCCTAACAACCACATCAAAAAGTTAACAGCCTAAAGATCGAAAGTTGACAATCTACCATCACACCTAGAGAAACAAGAGCAAACCAACCTCAAATGTAGCAGAAGACAAGAAATAATCAAAATCAGTGCTGACCTGAAGGAAACTAACATATGAAAAACAATACAAAAGATCAAGTAATCCAAGAGACTGTGATTTGAAAAAATTAATACGATAGATATACCACTAGCTAGAATAATATAGAGAAAAGAGAAGATCCAAATAAACACAATCAGAAATGACAAAAGGAATGTTACCCCTGACCCCGCAGTAATATAAAAATCCCTTAGAGGCTAATACAAACACCTCTATGAACAAAAACTAGAAAATCTGAAAGAAATGGCTAAATTTCTGGACACATACAACCTACCAAGATGGAACCAGGAAGAAACAAAATTCCTGAACATAATAATAATGAGTTCCAAAATTGAAAATTAATAGAAAGCCTACCTCAACCAAAAACAAAAAAAAAATACCAGGACCAGAAAAATTCACAGCTGAATTCTACCAGATGTATAAACAGCTCATACCAGTCATGCAGAAACCATTGTAAAAAAATTGGGGACGAGGAACTCCTTCTCAATTCATTCTATGAGGCCAGCGTTATTCAGGTACCAAAACCTGGCAGAAATACCACACACAAGAAAACCTCAGGCCGATAACATTGATGAAAATAGATGCAAAAAATCTTCAACAAAATGCTAGCAAACTTAATCTAGCAACACATCAGAAAGGTAATCCATTATGGTCAAGTAAGCTTATCCCTGAGATGCAAGGTTGTTTCAACATACATGAATCAATAAATGTGATTAAACATATTAGCAAAATTAAAAACAAAAACCACATGAATGTCTCAATAGATGCAGAAAAGACTTCTAATAAAATTTGACATCTTTTTATGGTAAAAACCCTTAAAAAATACTTATTGAAAAACATACCTTAAAACGATAAGAGTCATCTATGACAACTTCACAGCCAACATCATACTGACTGGGAAAAACTAGAATCATTACCCTTGCAACCCAGAACAAGATAAGCATGTCCTCTTTCACTACTCCTATAGAGCATAATACACCAAGTCCTGGCCAGAGCAATCAAACAAGAGAAAGAAAGAAAGAAAAGGAATCCAAACAGGAAAAGAGAAGTCAAACCATGCTTGTTTGCAGATGATACAATTCTATAACTTGCAAGCCTCAAAGTCTCTGGCCAAAAGCTCCTTGATCTGATAAACAGCTTCAGCAATGTTTCAGGATACAAAATCAATGTACAAACATCAGCAGCATTCCTATACACTAACAACATCTAAGTTGAGAGCCAAATCAGAAACAATAGCATTCACAATAGCCACACAAATAATGAAACTACATTCCTATCTCTCACTATATGCAAAAATCAAGTAAAAGAAGACAAAGCAAGATGGTGGAATAGAAGGTTCCACCAATCCTCCCCCACCCCCCATTAAGGACACCAATTTAACAACTATCAACACAGAAGAAAATCTTTATAAGAACCCAAAATCAGGGGAGCACTCATAGTACTTAGTTTTAATCACCTATTGAAAGAGGCACTGTAGAGATAGAAAAAAAAACAATCCTGAATCACTGAGGCTGTCATTCCACTACCCCCAAGGAACAGCAGTGAGGAGCAGAGAGCATCTCTGGGCACTGGGGGAGGAAGAACACGGCATTTATAAGGCATTTAACTCAGTGCTGTCATGTTAGAACAGAAAGGAAAAGCAGACCAAATTCAGCTGATGCCCACCCAAGAATGCAGCATTTCAACCAGCCCTAGCCAGAGGGGAATCGCAGATCCCAGTGGTCAGAACTTAAGTTCCCACAAGCCTCACCAGGGAGGGCTACAGTGCTCTGTGTCTCCAAGTAAACTTGAAAGGCAGTGTAGGCCATAAGGACTATAACTCTTAGGTAAATTCTAGTTCTGAACTAGGCCCAGAGACAGTAGACTGGGGGAGGGTTCATGTGACCTACTGAGACACCAGCTGGGGGCAGTGAAGGGAGTGCTGGCATCACTCCTCCCCTAACTCCAGGCTGCACAGCTCATGGCTCCAAAAGAGATCTCTTCTGCTTGAGGAGAAGAGATCAAAGAGTGGGAAAGACATTGTCTTGCATCTTGGATACCAGTTCAGTCACAGCAGGATAAGGCAGCAGTCAGAGTCATAAGGACCCCATTCCAGGTCCTATCCCCCAGATAATATATCTAGATACACCCTGGGGCAGATGGAAACTGGCAGCCTTGAAATAAAGGGCCAAGTCCTGGCAGTATTCATCACTTGCTAACTGAAAAGCCTTTGGGCCATGAATAACCCGCTGCGATATCTAGTTACTACATCAGGGCTTTGGATGAACCAATCAAAAAGAGTAACTACAACAACTTTTCAAGACCTAGTCAATACAATAAGACAGGAATAAAAACAACAAAAAGTCAAAAAATGGGAGGATGAAGTTAATGCATACAGTTTTTATTAATTTTATTTTTGCTTATTTGTTTATGCAAAGTGTTAAGTTGTTATCTGGTTAAAATAACGGGTTACATGATAGTATCTGCAAGCCTCATGAAAATTTCAAACCAAAAAAACTTACAATGGATACACAAAAAATAAAAAGCAAGAGACTAAATAATATCACCAGAGAAAATCACCTGCACTAAAGGAAGATAGGAAGGAAAGAAAGGAGGAAGAGAAGACCACGAAACAATCAGAAAACAAGTAACAAAATGGCAGGAGTAAGTCTTTACTTATCAATAATAACATTGGATGTAAATTTAGTAAACTCTCTAATCAAAAGACATAAATTGGCTGAAAGGATAATAAAACAAGACCCATTGATCTCTTCCCTACAAGAAACACACTTCACCTGTGAAGACACACATAGACGGAAAAAGGAATGGAAAAAGATATTACATGACAATGGAAACCAAAAAAGAGGAGGAGTCACTATATTTAAATCAGATAACATAGATTTCAAGACCAAATGTATAAGAACAGACAAAGAAGGTCACTATATGATGATAAAGGGGTCAGTTTAACAAGTGTGTATAAAATATGTATGCATCCAACACTAGAACAACCAGATACATAAAGCAAAATTATTAAAGCTAGATTAAGAAATAGACTCCCAATACAATAATAGCTAGAAATATCAGTATCCTACTTTCAGGACTGGACAGATACTTCAAACAGAAAATCAAAAAGGAAACATCAGACTTAATCTGCACTATAGACCGAATGGTTATAATAGGTATTTACAGAACATTTTATCTAATGGCCACAGAATTCACATCCTTTTTCCCAGCGCATGGATCATTCTCAAGGATGCACCATATGTTAGGTCACAAAACAAGTGTTAAAAACATTAAACAAAAGAAATCATGTCAAGCATCTTTTCTGACCACAATGGAATAAAACTGAAAATTACTAACCAGAAGAATTTGGGAAAGTATAAAAATACATAGAAATTAAATAATATGCTCCTGAATGATCAGTGAATCCATAATGAAATTAAGAAGAAACTGAAACACTTCTTGAAACAAATGATATTGGAAACACAACATATCAGGACCTGTGAGATACACCAAAAGCAGTACTAAGAGGGACATTTATATCTTTAAGTGCCTACATAAAAAAAAAGAAAAACATTCAATAAACAGTCTAAGGATAAATGCTTGAGGAGAGTGATACCGTGATCTTCATGATATTTATTTCACATTGTGTGCCTGTATCAAAACATCTCATGTACCCCATAAATATATACATCTACCATGTACCCACAATAATCAAAAATTAAAAATCAAGTCCAAATGAATTGAGTACTAAAATCTAAGACCGGAAACCATGAAAATGCTAAAAGAAAACATTGGGGAAAAGCTCCAGGATATTGTTCTTGGCAAAGATATTTTGTGTACGACTCCAAAGGTAAAGACAACAAAATCAAAAACAGATAAATGAGGTTACATCCAGCTAAACAGTTTCTGCACAGAAAAGGAAACAATTAACAAAGTGAAGCAACCAATAGCAAAGACTTGGAACCAACCCAAATGTCCAACAATGATAGACTGGATTAAGAAAATGTGGCACATATACACCATGAAATACTATGCAGCCATAAAAAATGATGAGTTCATGTCCTTTGTAGGGACATGGATGAAGCTGGAAAGCATCATTCTCAGCAAACTATCGCAAGGACAAAAAACCAAACACCACATGTTCTCACTCATAGGTGGGAATTGAACAATGAGAACACATGGACACAGGAAGGAGAACATCACACACCGGGGCCTGTTGTGGGGTGGGGGGAGGGGGGAGGGATAGCATTAGGAGATATACCTAATGTTAAATGACGAGTTAATGGGTGCAGCACACCAACATGGCACATGTATACATATGTAACTAACCTGCACGTTGCGCACATGTACCCTAAAACTTAAAGTATAATAAAAATAAATAAATAAATAAATAAAAAACAAAGTGAAGAGACATTCCAGAGAAAAGGTAGAAAATATTTGATAAGTATTCATCTGACAAGGGATTAATATTCAGAATATATAAGTAACTCAAAGAACTCAATTGTAATAAAACTAATATTCTGATTAAAAACAGGCAAAATATCTGAATATACATTTCTCAAAAGAACACATACAAACAACCAACAGGTATATGAAAAAACTCTTAATGTCACCAATCAATAGAGAAATTAAAATCAAAACTACAATGAGGCATCATCTCCTCCCAGTTAGAATGATTTTTATCAAAAAGACAGAGACTAACATGCTGTTGAGGATGTGAAGAAAGAGGAACTCCTTTACACTGTTTCTGGGAATGTAAACTGGTACAGCCACTATGGAAACAGTGTGGAGAGTCCTCAAAAAACTAAAAATGGAAGTACCATATGATCCAGCCATTCTACTACTGGATATGTGTCCAAAAGATAGGAAATTAATATATTGAAGACATATCCACATCCCCATGTTTATTGCAGTACTATTCACAAAAGCCAAAATGTGGAATCAACCTAGTGTCTATTAATGGATGAATGAATAAAGAAAATGTGGTATGTATACACAATGGAATATCCATGAAAAATAAAATCTTGTCATTAGCAGCAACATGTATGGAACTGGAGGTCAATATGCTTAGTGAAATATGCTAGGCACAGATGGATAAATACTGCATGTTGTCACTTATAGTTGGAACTAAAAAGGTGGACCTAATGGAGTGTAGATTGAGGTTTATCAGAAATGGTAGGGAGTGAGGAGGATGAAGAGAGGTTGATTAATGGGTACAAGTATACACTTGATGGAGGAAATAAGACATGGTGTTCAATAGATTAGTAAAGTGACTGTACTTAACATTAAGTGAGTGTACATTTCAAACTAGCCAGAAGATAAAAATTCAAATATTCCTAGCATAAAGAAAAGAAAAATATTTAAGATGATGCATAGCCTAATTATCCTGATTTAATTATTTGAATTATGAAAATAACACATGTACCCTGAAAATATGTAGAGCTAATATGCATCAATGAAAGGAAAGAAAAAAAGAAATACTTGCACAAATATGGAAATAAGTAGATAAGATAATATTTAACAGAGTTCTGTTCAGGACGAGGGAAAGAAAAAAACTACATGTACAACACGGGAATGGCTAAATTAATTCTGGTTCATGCACAAAATAAAATACTATGCAGTTATTAAAATAACCAAATGTATGCAACTGTATATATTTTTAAACAAAACCGATTTATATACACACATACATATATTTACATGAAAATAGGAAAACATAACATTACAAACTACAACATTATGCTGTGTGATTGCAATTCAATATGTATATGAGTACATGCATGTTGATAGGACCTTATACATCATAGGGAACCAAAAAACCTCTGGAGGCATATATAACAAAATTTAACTATAGTTTTGGTGGCAGGATGAATAGTGATTTTTTTCTTCTTTTGCTTACCTGTATCTTAGGATGTTTTTATAATCGACAAGTAAACGTGCAATACTTTAGAAAATTATTTCAAAACCTAAAAAAGATGTTTTTGAGTTTCTGGCTTGATGAATTTCGTGAAGATAATGGCACTATGTATTGTAGGGGATATACAAAACTTGTTTGGAATCAGTTAACAAGTCCAACATTACATGAATTTGACATAACATGAGTCTGTATCTATTTAGACACACCCTTTTAGCTCAGCTTATCTCTGTAAATATAAAATTCAACAAAGTTGTGTGTTTGCTTCATCTGACTATACGGCAAAATTAATAATTCGACTAAAAGTTTCAGTGATGCTAAAAATGTCACATACGTTTGGAGCATGCTCTTTTATTTTGATTCCCCTGCAACAATAATTTCTAGAGACCAAATATGCACTGCTCTCCTATGAACACCCAAGTCATCCTGTGGACACACTCCTTGTGAAGCTTTGGAGCACAAATCAAGTAGAGTGGGCTTTTCTAAAGGACTTCACCAATATAGGGGAGAATTCAAGGATTAGGAGTTTGCAGGAAATAAGCAGTGTTTGACCAACTGACAAATTTTGCTTTCTATCACAGTTGGCTTGTTTTCAAAGCTCTCCATCATGCCCATTCTACCTGTCTCCCATCTTGTTTCCTAAACACCTAAACACTCTCATAAGCTGGGCTCCACTCTGCACCATGGAAGACACTAGCCACATGTGGTTATTTCAACTTGAATTTAAATAAATTCAAATTAAATAGAATTTAAAATTCAGCTCTCAGATGCACAAGACTTATTGCAAGTAATCAGTGGTAAAATATGCATAGTGGCTACTGCATGGGGCCGCACAGAATCTATCACAGAAAACCCTACTGGACAGCGCTGCTCATCTCAACCAGGAGTTGGTCCTCACTCTCAAGCACATCTAAAACTCTCCCATAGTTTTAGTTTCTGTTATTAAGATCATAGTTTTCTTCTGGATAATTTGATCAGTGCCAGGTATTACCTCCCTCTTCACGTAAGACACTGCTCCCTACATACCTACTCTAGCCTCTACGTGATACAGGTTCATTTTCTATCCCTTAACCATAGAGCAGCTGCAACAGTCACTCTCCTGAAGTTATCCACTTCAGTAATAAAGCTGTTCTCTCACAATGGGTTCCCTTTAGAGATTGAATCCTTCCCTCATGGAGCTGAATTCCATAAATAGGAGGCTCGCGTCATTCCAGCAGTACTGAAGGAAATCTGCTTTGGTGTCCACTCATAGCTGAGTCATCCTCATATTTTGGTTTATTTTTCTAAATGAGTCTTAGTGCACACCCATCATCCTGCTGTGATTGTGCAATCCTTACTGTCTTGATTCTGTTAACTTCCTCTGATTCTTTCTCAGATTTTGCATGACATGAAGATTTCACACAAAGCCAATCGCCTGGATAACTGGACTCTTCCACAGCTTACGAGGCTGCAGCTATTGAAAGGAATTTCTTTCTGGCCTTGTCATTTACAGTGTTTACCAAATTCATAAACATAAATTATTTCATAGAGTGTCACTTTGAGGAGAATATTTCACTCCAAGTACAAAGAAGTTTCTTGAATGAATCAGCCTTTCTCATGCTTTTGTTCACCTCCCACATGCCTGTGGTGTTCATTAAAACTGAAATCACGTAGACTGATTTTCTACACTCTTCAAGTGGCCCCACTGAGTTAGAGATTAAGAACCTTCAGTGCATAGCTTTCAAATTTTTTTAACATTACCCTCTAATGACCCAGTGTATGCACATGCACACACACACACACACATACACACACACCACAAACTCACAAATGAAACAAAAGTATCAAACCAATACTTCCCCTTACTTCCTATGATGCACTCAAAAATATTCAATTTTATATTGTTCTACAATTTTTTTTATTTTTTATTTTTATTTCATAACCAAAGGATGGACTGCAAACTGGTACAGTATATTGGTCTGGACAATTATGATTGCAAGGTAAATAAAATCTAATATAAAGTAGCCTACATAAATGGAGTACGTTTTGGAAGGCTGACATGTGTTTATAAAAATGAAGGAAAGGATGAACAACCAACCAAACTTCCAGAAGGCAGTAACCATAACACTCTGGATCCAGAAACAGGGACCTGACCACTTTCAGGACCCTCTCTCTCTGTCTCTCTCTTTTTCTCTTTCTATCTCATTCTATTTTTCTCCATCCCTCACCTCGGCTTCTGAGTGTTGACTTCCTTCTTGGTGAAGCTAAAGCTATGCCCTTCAGAGGAATTTGAAAAATATCAGGAGAGCAAACTCTGATTAGACTAGCTTGGGACATGTGCTCTCTCCCCAAACTGATACCTGACTATTGTGACCAACTTAGTAAGGTCAATGTAATGACATGGAAACACTCATTGCAACCTTAGATAGTACTAGGGGTGCAAGCCACTTTTTTTTTAATGGGTGATAGCAGAAAAATGTCACAATTAAAAGAATCAATGGAAGCCAGACAGCCATGTCAATTTCTGAAAAATGTATCTTACCCCTTGACTACCTAGCACACACATACCTTCTTCCCATGATAAGAGTGAAAAATACCTCTCCTGATGTTACGATCGGCACCAAGACTACTGCAGTTTTTGCACTTGCACTCTCCAGGCCTCCTCCATGAAAGACAGCCCAGAGGCGGTTGTCTTTCATGTCTTTCAAGGCTACTCCTGGTGAGAGAATTTGAGTTAAATTTAGGCCACATACTTTGTTTATATTTGGCTAATTTCTCACTCTCTTGATCACAAGCTATGACTAGGAATGTATGTTATTTATGAAAATAGTAGATTCCATGTAAACGATGTATTTGGGGGCAGAGGAGAATTCCTGCATAAAAGGAGGGCAGCACAAGCATGTTCACTCATGGGATTGTTGTGAGCCAGGCAGTGATCCTCATTTTATAGCCACTACTATTATGAATGAGTTCAAATGAACAAACATTTGTTGAATGCCTATTCAATTTCTCCCCTTGGGAATTGGATGAAGACAGTATGGCTAGATGCCGGCCATGGCAGCCAACACTGAGGAGGATTATAACCTTTGGTGAACTTATCAAGAAATGTTACTGAGGGCAGCCCCAAAAGACTGGACAGACTACAGAGCAATTTCAGTACTGCTGTGTTAGTTTCAAAGCTGCAGAAATAATTGAAGATCCAAGGGGGTGAATGCAAGATCCAAAATGAAAAGTAACACAAGAAATAAGAAAGAAGGGACATGTCAGGCAACAGTGACATCAAGAAGGTAAAGGACTTTATCCCTGAATGAGGCTCAAAGGCTTGGAGTTCTCTCTAGCTGGGTGCCAGCTGTAAAGAGAAGATCAGCTGGAGTCATGGTCATAAATAATGTACCAACATAAAATCCAGTCTTACAAACTACACTGGTTACGTGGGTGCGAAAGTTGTGGCATACAATACAACAATATCTTCTCTTTTGGCAGTTTTAACACATGCCTTGGGAAATAAGCAAGAACACAGTGCTTTAAGGCATGAAATAGTGTGTTGCAATGGAAAGAATCAAGACCTAGAAATCAGAAAAACTGATTTATTTGTTAATTTGTAAGTTTAACAGATATTAAGTGGGTGCCTATTATATTCCAGGTACCGTCCTAGGAGCTGGAGATACAACCATGAACAAGATAAGACTCCTGTTCCCCTGGCTTATATTCTAGATAAACAGGTAGGGGCATATAATCAACACCTGCAGTTACCTCTCCAGGATCTCAGCTGAAGAAGGGTCTCTTTAGTTGGCACCCAGGCTTCTCTCAAGTTGCTCACCGCTTAGGGGTACTTCCGTTAATAGACAATTCAACTAGATATGTAAAATGTCATTAAAAATGTATTCATAGAATACTCGGGGAGATAAAGGAACAGGGACTGACTTCATTGCCTCAGTACTGAAACCTGTAACAGCAAGTAAGCAGTTAGGTGTAGATTGGAGGCTAGATTCTAAATTCCTTAAGGGCAGGGTCTCTGTCTGCCTCAAATATGTATACCCAGGGCTTAGAGGTTTACCGAGCACTTAAATTGTCAATAAATATTTGTTGAAGGAATGAAACAATACATGGAGATAAGAGAACTATGGCAATTGTTTGTACTGTATTTACAGTAAGCCAGCCCACTAGTGAAAAAGGGAAAAATTTAGTCAAACAGGCATTTGACGCCTTAGGGATATGAGTGGAGGGAGTTAAAAAGTTTATAGCTGGCTGGGCATGAGGGCTCGTGCCTGCACTCCCAGCACTTTGAGAGGCCAAGGCCAGCGGATCACCTGAGGTCAGGAGTTTGAGACCAGCCTGACTAACATGCTGAAACTCTGTCTCTACTAAAAATGCAAAAATTAGCCCGGGCATAGTGGTGGACCCCCATAATCCCAGCTACTCTACTCGGGAGGCTGAGGCAGGAGAATCGCTTGAACCCGGGAGGTGGAGGTTGCAGTGAGCCGAGATGGCGCCATTGCAGCCTGGAAGACAGAGTGAGATTCCGTCTCAAAAAAAAAAAAAAAGTCATAATCTGGTAAAAACATATTACATTTGTATCTGTTTCCAACAAATTGACTCACTCTTTAATGTGATCAAAATACCAGTTGTTATAGCATTATGTCAAGTTGGTTTCATAACAACAAACAAACAAATAAGCCAACAAACCACAAATGTTTAAGGCCTTTAGGAAACAGGTCAAAATATCAGGGTACCTTCTTTTCTCAGCAGTGGCATCTCCAAATGATTTGCTTAGGTTATTTTCAATCATTGCTGATAAATAACCTAGTTAACTTCTTTATGTTTTCCTTCCCCACTCTTAAAATGACAGTGGGGTCATTTTAAGATGGTATTTTTAGCATTGTTAAAGCAAGAGTGTTAGTAACATGCTATTTACCAGAGTAAAACTACTCTAGTTTTAGAGTAGCCATTTGACAGCTATGGAGTCTCTCTACTGTCCTTTTTTAATTATTTGAGTATTTTGAAAAAATATAAACTTTAAAGTACACATTACATTTGTATGGACCTTGTTTGTATGCTGCTTTTTAAAATTCTATTGCCATATTTATTGCTGTGTATGCTAATACAAGTGATCAGTCATCTATTGATCATAGGCGCTCCCAGATCTGTCTGCCTCTGTTAAGGCTACCCTCCACACACGTAAACTAAAAAATAATAAGAGCTTATGTATAAATCAAGAACAATAGGAGCTAAGTCTCTCAATGTATTAAGATGATTCACCTGAAAAGAGGATATTGCCATATACTGGTGTCTGACACATAACAGACATAGAACCCAAGGATCCAGGAATAGCAGCATGCATATACCTTGGAAAATGTGTGGTTTTCATGACTGGTTCTCCTTCGCTCAGAACTTCTGGAAATAGGCCTCTTATCTACTGTGTAAGCTTTAGTCCCTCAGAGTATCCAGCCCTGCTTCTTGCCTCATTCCTGCTAGCTAGCTGTGTTGCTAGAGAACCTCTCTATTCCTTTCTTATAGTCAACTTTCCTTCCAGGGGATCTCCTGCCACTGCAATCTTTGTTTTATACTCTTGAAACTTTATTCCCAATATTGTTCTCTACACTTTCAATCCCCCTTGGATTCTGACCTCTACTAAGGATTCTACTGAAGTTTAATATTTTCCTAGGTTCTTTTGTCAAGAATTTTTGTCCTCTAACTCCTAAGGAAAAAGAAGGCTGCCAACTCCATCAGGGGAGAAGGGAACCCTTCTTATTCCTCTGGATCTGCCCCCTATCCCACTCCTCTGTGCCACCCTCCTCCAAGCATTCTGTCTGGCCATTACTGAGTCATGGTTTATAATAACTTCTTTTTAGAAACCACATCTGACTTGTTCACCATATTAGCACTCTTTTTATCAATTGATATTAGCCAAATGTAGTTGCTATTATGATGACCATTTTGTAAATAAGGAAATGAGACTCAAAACAATAAAAAAGCATGTAACACTACACAGTAAGCTAATGACACAGATTTCCTTTGTCCTTCACTTCTTCCTTCGACACTACTGTATAAGATACTGATGTTTCTGTTTATATTAAAAATATTCATAAAAGTCAATGCTTCTTCCTTCAACACTACTGTATAAGATATTGAAGTTCCTGTTTGTATCAAAAATATTCATAAAATCAACGTGCATTGAGCTTTATTGCAACTTTAAAAACCATATAAAGTAACCATTATTTAAGACATGATTTTATGCAAAGTTATTTAAAATTTGTTTCCAATAAATTGAATATATATGCGTGTACACCATATATAATATGATATCGAATTTTCTGTGTTTCTATGAGTTTTTGTTTTCCCAACCATTTAGTAAGGCTGAAGCCCAGTGCCTTTAAGGAAATTCACATCATTGTACCTTCCATCTCATGAGAAGGGTGAGGGGAGCTCTTTTCTATTATACAAAAATAGCTGAATGAAATCTTCTAAAAATAAAAAGGTGAACAAGGTCAGAATAGGTGTTGCAGAAGACAGGGTTTTAACTTCTTACTAGGTGAGATAGAATCCTCATAATAAAAATCAGATTTCTTCAGTATCTAAATTTTATGGATTTGGAATGTTTAACATAAAACATGTACACTAAGAATGTACACTGGAGTAGAAAATTATATGTACAGAAGTTCAATATTCATCAATTCAATAAACGTTTATTGAGCACCTCCCATACAGCAGGAATTGTTCTAGATAAGAGGGGCAGGGGACACAGCAGTGAACAAACAAGATAAAATCTCTGTTTTCATGGAGTTTATATATTAGTACAGACAAACAGTAAACAAAAACAAAATTATTCGTTTAGTGGCAATAAGTGTTATGAGGAAGGGAAAACAGAGAAGAGGAATATAGAGCAATAGAAAGGCACAATATTTTATTTAGAATGCTCAGAGGTGGCATCAATGATTAAGTGAAATTTGAACAGAAACTTGAATGAAGTGAGAAAATAACATATGAAGATTTGGAAGGTGTGACCAGCGGAACAATGTTCCCCAAACGTATCCATGTTTTAATCCCTGGGATCTGTGAATGTAGTGAAATCTGTGAAAAGGGACTTTGCAGGTGTGATCAAGTTAAGGATTCTGAGATGGGAAAATTATCCTGGGTTATCTAGGTGGGTTCAACGTAATCACAAGGGTCCTTGTAAGTGAAAGAAGGAAGCAGAAGTGTGGGTGAGAGAAAGATTTAAAGATGCTCTTTGCCTGGCTTTGAAAATGGAGAAAAGTGCCACAAGCTAAGGAATGTGAATGGTCTCTAGAAGCTGTGGAAGGCAACAAAACAAAGGATCTCCTAGAGTCTCCATTAGGGAGGCAGCCCTGCCCAGATCTGAATTTTAGCTCAGCGAGACCCATTTCAGACTTCTGACCTCCAGACCTGTAAGAGAATAAATCTGTGTTGTTTTAAGCCACTAAATGCATGGCAGTTTGTAAAAACCTCGGTAGCAAACTAATGCAGGAGCAAAGGGTTTTCTAAACAGAGAGAACAGTAAGTGAAATGGGCTAGAGGTATGAATATGCTTGGTGTATTTGAGCAAAAGCAAGGAGGCCAGGGTGACTAGAGCCCCGTGTGCAGCAGACAAATAATGATGAGATGAGGTCATAGAGCTAACACTGGCTATATCAGGTAGGGTCTTGCAGGCAGTGGTAAGGCCCTTGAATTTTATTTGTATAGTAAGATAAACCATTAGAAGATTTTGGTTGGAATGATCAGAGTAGGCTGCCTGGAGGAGTGAGCATTTTCATTGATTGTATAGGAGTTTATTCAACAGACAGAATGTGAGATACGAGTATAGCATGAATAAGACAGTGGTTGCAGGCAGTTCATGGAAGACTCTGAGATGGCATTAGACTAGTTTACATAGGAAAATACTATAGAAAGACTGATAAATTGATAAAGATTGATTCATTGGACCTCATAAAAAGTTAAAAAAAGACAAGCTATCAAATGAGAGAAAAATAACTGCAAACCACATATCTGATAAGATACTAGTATCTTGAATATATAAATAATTATCAAAAATCAAAGGTAGAAAAATAAGCAATACAATTAAAAATGGGCAAAAAACATGAAAGGATATTTAACAAAAGAAGATATATAGATTGCATATAAGCAAATGAAAAGATGTTCAATGTTATTAGCTATTTAGGAAAATGCAAATTAAAAAAGCAAAGTGAGATATTACTATATACCTATCAGAATGGCTAAAAATAAAAAAAAAATAGTGACAGCACCAAATGCTAGTGAGAATGTCATGAAACTGTCACACATACATTTCTGGTAGAAATGCAAAATGGCACAGGTACTCTGGAAAACAGGTTGGCAGTTTCTTTAAACACTAAGTATGCAACTACACTCTCACCCAGCAATTGCACTCCTGGGCATTTATACCAGAAAAATAGAAGCTTATGTTCACACAATAACCTGTACACAATGTTTATAGCAGCTTTATTTATTTATTTATTTTTATTTTTGAGATGGAGTCTCGCTCTGTTGCCCAGGCTGGAGTGCAGTGGCACGATCTTGGTTCACTGCAACCTCCGCCTCCTGGGTCCAAGCAATTCTCCTGCCTCAGCCTCCCGAGTAGCTGGGATTACAGGCATGCGCCACCACACCTGGCTAATTTTTTTGTATTTTTAGTAGAGGTGGGGTTTCACCATATTGGCCAGGCTGATCTTGAACCCTTGACCTTGTGATCTGCCTGTCTCGGCCTCCCAAAGTGCTGGGATTACAGGGGTGAGCTACCATGCCCAGCAGCAGCTTTATTTTCAACATCAAGGAACTGGAAACATCCCAGTACCTGATGGCCCAGTACTAGACTCCTTTTTCTTTCACCATTAACTTATTCAGTCATTAACTACATTCCAGCCACACTGGATTTCTCTCTAATTCTTAAACCTGCCATTACTTTTTCCCTTAGAGTGTTTGCCCAATTATTCAGAAGAGTCTTACCCTAGACCTTCATTTGGCTTGTCGTTACCATTTCCAATCTTTCCTCACAAGTTCTAGTCCTTTAGATCTCCCAACATTTTTATTTTGGTTTACATTCCCTCACTGAGGCTATTCCTAAGAACCCTGACCAAATTACCTCTCCTCCAATCATTTTCTCACACCCATCTAATTTCTTTTCTTCTTAGTACTTATAACTAACTGAACTCATGTTGTTTATTTATTCATTTGTTTTCAGTTATCTGCCTCCATCCCCAGTACAATGCAAACTAAATGAAAGCAGGATTCTTTATGTCAGCATTCTCAGATCCTCTAGGAATGCCTGACCCATAAAAGAAACTCAATAAATATCTGAAGAATGAATGAATGTATTTAAAAACAACTTGTTAAATGGAATTCCTTTAAAATTTAACAGATTAGCTGGTCCATTAAGTATGTCCTTCATATAAAGCAAAGAGTAGGTAACAAAAATGAAATTAGAATTATATGGTATTCTTAAGTAGCATATCTGCTATCACATGTTTAATGTGATCAGATAGTACTACTTCAGCATGTCCAGTTAGAGGTTTAAAATAGCATTTGGGAATGGACTTTTCCTTTGCAATTTCATTAGATAATCTTTGTTCAACCAAAGGCCTGGTTTTTGAACTTTAATTGGATTTAGGGTGAACATGTAGGCTCTGTTATTTGTTGGTCAAAGGACACGCTTTATATGCTCATTGTCTTTCCCATTGCAAACAAGGATATCAGTCACTGAACATGAGGACCAAAGTAAGAGACAAAAACTACAAAGCTAATGATAATTGCTTTAAAGTAAATAAGAAAAAGTATACATAACAAATAAATGAAAATACAGTAACATGAAAATGATACTACATCCAACAGCAGGAGCAAGGGGGTCAGAAAGGGAAATAAATGTCATGTGTTACGAAAGTAGAAAAAGATAAACAAATGCTGTAGCTTCTCGTTCATCCACCATTATTTAAAAAATAATTGTGAAGATATATGAAACCTAAAACCTATGTGTTTATATTTTTATGTGTTGAATTAAATATTTTTTAAAAGGCATTGTATTTCTTTCTGCTTGGCAAACTCTTGTCCACACTCACAGATAACATATTTTACTTTGCAGAAACTTCTAGCCTAACTTCCCACTCATTAACAGAAACTTCCTGACACTTAATCGGGAATGCTGCAGAAGAAATTTCACAGCTCAGAGTCATCTGGAATATTTTAATATTAAAATATTATGCTGATTCATTTTGACTTTAATAACCTTTCAAATAAAAGCATCAATTATCTCTGATATTTGACAAGTTAAATAGGCATTATTGTGCAATGACAACTATGCAGACAAGTTTTGTCCTAGGTTTGAAACTCTCTTCACCTCTTCAGCCTCAATTTTCTAATCTGTAAAGTGAAATGGTTGGCTTTTTTAATATTTCTAAAATAGGTTCTGCTTTTTAAAAATCAATTATTCTGTGAATTGGCTTTCATTAACCATAGTATAGTATAAAATGCCTTGGGATCTAGTGATGGTTGGAGATGTAAAGTTTATTATATTGTCAACTTTTAATTTTCTTTACTTGTTAAAATTGAACAGACTGTAGAGCATGCACAAACATTCTTTCTTTCTATTTATTTATTTTTTGAGACAGAGTCTCACTCTGTCACCCAGGCTGGAGTACAGTGGCGTGATCTCGGCTCATTGCTACCTCTGCCTCCCGGTTCAAGTGATTCTCCTCCCTCAGCCTCCCTAGTAGCTGGGATTACAGTCATGTATCACCACGCCCGGCTAACTTTGTATTTTTAGTAGAGACGGGGTTTCCCCATGCTGGTCAGGCTGGTCTCGAACTCCTGACCTTAGGTGATCCGCCTGCCTCAGCCTCCCAAAGTGCTGGGATTACAGGCGTGAACCACAGCACCCAGTCACAAACGTTTAGTCCCATCTATGCACTTTAAAGATAGCATTTGCAGCTTAGATAACCAGGAACTTCATGGAGATGACCAATGGGGTACAGTAATTCTGGATTTACTACAAGTAGCTCTGAAACTTTTTCCCTACTATGTTAACTTTTTATCTAAAACAATTGAAATCTAAGGTTTAAAAATTGGGAAAGAGTAACTAAAGTATAAGTGGGAAAGAGTAACTAAAGTATAAAGTAGGGAGATGTAGTGATCAACTGATTAAATATTCTTCATTTCCTAGATCTGTAAGTTGTTTTTATTTACTCTTGTTTTGCTACAGAGTATAGACTATGAGCACTGAGTTTGTTACCAAGACATTCCCAAATGATGTCAGAGGAAATGGATCCCCTTGATGTCCTTGCCTCTGCTTTTACTAAGAATTAATAAACTTAGCTATCTGTGCCAATGTCTATATTAGCTCTCTAATTCTTTATTATAATGGAATTTCTAGCCAACCCTACATTTTGTCATTCCATTTACTTTATCCATCTTGGTTCTCTGAAAGACAAGGTTAAAACAAAACCCATCAGCTTGAGTAATTCAAATTGAGCTGCCAAAACAACTCAGCAGAAAGCAAAATTAGAAAACTATGCCACCCCTCCCCCTTACATCTTCCATTGTTACCTTTTCCTTGTGTAATTTCAAGTGTTCTTTGAATTAAGTCCTGTGGTTTTTACAAAAAAAAATGACATTTTTAAAATAATGTCTTTGATTTTTCAAATTGCAAAAGCAAAAGGAGTTTAAAATAGAAAATTTGGAAAATATACCAACATCAGAAAAAGGAAACAAAATTATTTCCATCACTGAGATTTCATCATTGTTTATAACTCAAAGGCTTTTCTTCCTGCATGGGATTATGTTATAAATAAAGTGTGGCATTATTTTTTTAACATTTAAAATTACATCATAAGACTGTCCTTTGTCATTAAATATTCTTCAAAAACATAATTTTACTGGTAGTATATCATTCCATCATATGGATATATGAAAACTGACAGTTAACCAAACCAAAGAAAGAGCTGATTGAATTATTAAAGCTGTCTTTCTCTTCTTTCCATCATTCTTGATGGTAACAGAGCAGTCAACGTAGTTTGAATTGTGTCATTTCTTCTCTATAAGCCATGATGACAGGAATCTCATTTTCATCTGTCCCTGGTAACAAAGGTGAAAATCACACTGTCCTTTTAACCCCTTATTGAATACTTCTGTCACTTGTTATATCTTCAGGGCCTCTCCTGTGTGTGGTGTGTAATCATTTAGTACTCAGCAGAGAGGAAGTGACAGAAGCTTGGGCAGAGAGCACTTCATGTTGGCTTCTACACCCCCACCCCCAGAACACAAGACAGAGACAGAGGTCATACTAATATTGTAACCGAGCCACAGCCAAAGCATCATCATACTTAGATCAGGCAGAACATCGGGGAATTCTGTTTGCCTCTCTCCCTAGATCCCCAGACAATACACTTTTGGAAAATGGGGTGATCTCAAACTCTGCTCTCCAATCCATCTACTCCCAGAGCCCAGCATCAGCCGTCACAGAAAATATGATGTCTGTTGACAGCAACATTACAGAAGTTGCTGGAGACCAATAATAGCTTATTTATTATGTGCCCTTATTTGACAGCACATTAAATATTTTTCTACTTTTAATAGAATGTGAATTTATTTCCTTTCTCCTGGTTTGCAATAGAAGTAATAATCTCTAAGCCTCTCCTTCACCATATTATCACTATGATTGGTACCATTAAGAGGGGTCTCACTTAAGTACCTCGTTAGTCTTGATACATCCTTCAGCAAATATAACCAAGCCTGTCTCCCATCAAAGACTGTGTAGTGCTTTCAGCAGCTTCAAAACTGAGTTTAATATGACTCTAAGTCTCTCTTGTGTCCCACTTTCCAAAGTTCTAAAGACTTACCAGGACACATAGCCTCATACCTGTAACATCTCAAAAACTGAACAAAACTTTCAATTGCTTCAGAAGCTTATAATAAAAACATAAACAAAAGAAACAACAAAATTATGTCTTCAGGACGAACAAAAATAATGTCTCCAAAGAAACACAAGTCAAAATCTTGACCAGTATTGTTATTGCCAGCTGCAGACCCAGGCAGAGGTTTAGTATTACTTGGAAGAAGGTATTCAAATGGGGTAAGAAAAGTGAGTAAACACTCTGAGTTTCAGCTTCATTTTCACTCCATTCAATCTAACACAATTGACTATACTTGAGAGATAATGAATTAATACTCAACTTTGAGTTAGCCTTCAATCAAGTGGCTGATTTTAATAGCCAGCTTTCCTAATCCTTGAAGAAGAATCCTACTGCATATACCACCTCTCTGCCTAGATAATGGCATTTGAAAAACCCCATCATTTGGTAAAGTTTAGAAATGTGTTATGGTTCTACCTCTTTTTTTCACTTAGAGTTCTTTCTATATTAAAATCCTTGCATTTCCATTCCTCATTCACAAATAGCTCTAAAAGAAGAGTAGGTATTTACAAAAAAAAAAAGTAAAAATACTATCCTACTATAAACAATTATCTGAAACTTTATTTTCTCACTTAATAATGTGGCATATGTCATTATATATGAGACATACTCTTTTTCACATTTAAAATTATATTATTAAACATTTTAAAATTAAATTATATATTATATACATTATGTAATATATATATACACACCATGGAAATAGTATAAATAAGCTGTATATATATATATATACTTGCATATATATATACACACCATGAAAATAGTATAAATAAGCTTGTATCTATCTCTCTCTATATATATATCACAGATTATTTGATGATTTCACTATCTGTTGACTCTTATTAATTTTTCTTTCCTTCCTTTCTTCTTTATTTCTCTCTTCCTTTCTTCCTTCATTGCAGCATCATTCACAATAGCCAAGATATGGAAACAACCCTATTGTCTACTGACAGGTGAATGGATAATGTAATATATATATATAAATATATATATGTAGATATATAGATAAAAAATGGAATATTATTGAGTCTTAATAAAGAATAAAATTCTGACATATGTGACAATATGAATGAACCCAGAAAACATTATGTTAAGTGAAACAAGCCAGGCACAGAAAAGCATATAGTGCATGATTTCACTTATATGTGGGAGCTAAAATAGTCTTCGCTCCCCCTTACTAAACAATGGCTTTAAAAATTGTCTATTCTCATTGCTTCCACTTCCTTACATCCATCCTCTCATCAACCCACTCCATTAAAATTGAATTTTCTATCATTCCACCAAAACTCCCTCTATCAAAGATGGAGTGACCTCCACATTATAGATACACTGATTAATTCTCATTTCTCCTCTTCTTTGATCCATTGGCAACATTACAACCATTGGTATTTCTTCTTTCTTGAAATACTCTATTCTTGTGTTCAAGAATACTTGTTCTTGTTTCATCTTTCTCGTGTATTGCTTATTGCTTTTCATCTTTCTCCTTTGCTGAGTCCTTATCTTCTCACTGATCTCTTAACTTTGGAGAAACCCAGAGCTCAATCCTCAGACCTCTTCTACATACTTATTCCCTCAGTAATATTTTCCAGTTCCATTATTTAACTACCATCTACATACTAGTAATTCCTGATATATCTTCCAACGTTTTATATCACTGGCTACCTATGTGACATTTTCACTTAGATGTATGAGTCAGATTACACTGCAGTAAGAAACAGCATGAAAATGCCTGTGGCTTAAAACAACAACGTCTATTTCTCATTTATACCGCATGCCAGGAAATCAGCAAGAGGTCTACTTATTGTAGTTATTCATGGACCATGGCTGATGGAAGCTCCATCTTGACACCTGTTTTCATAATCACAGAGTCAAAAAAAGAGAAGATGACAAATCATGCATGTTGATTCTTGAAGCTTTCACTGAGAATAAATGCATGTCACATCTGTTCACATCTCAAGCACTTACCATCTGACATATTATTCACTTAACAATTTACAGGTTAGTTTTCCATTTCTCTCTATTACAATGTAAGCTCTATGAGTTCACAGACTTGGTTGTATTTGCTGCTTTATTTTTAGTACCTAGCACAGTGTCTAGCACATAGTAGGCACAAAATAAATATTTATTAAATAAATGCTCTCTTGTATTTATTTCAATTTATTTTATTCTACTTAGTTGAATTATTGATAAACACATATGACGATTAATCTTCTAAACTCATCTTTCACCACCATCCATATACTTTGAGATGTAGTGCTCTCACTGGTAACATATCCAAATGGTCTGCAGTTGGAGTTGGAAGTTCCCCTTTGACCTAAGTGTTATTTAGAACAATATTTTAAAATATTGGTTGGATATTTCTATGAATTTCAACTGTTTATTTTTAATTTCTAGCTTTATTTCATAGTAATCAGAGAAGCAGTAGAGGAGGGTGCCAAAATAAAGAATTTCTATCATCAGCATACTCTGTGCACATAAAAAAATGTGCAATTACAGCAAATAAACATTAACTACAGGATAAAATATCAGATCTTTTGTATTTTCATGAAATCTAACCTTACTAAATATTTCATCTCGTCTATGTTTTCTTCCAAGGTTTCCCCATGCTGTTCCCATGACAATATGCACATTGAAAGAGGGTTATAAAGTCCTAGCATGTAATCCCAGAGGAATATAAATTAACTTTGCTATAGGAGACATGCTTAGGTTGTTCCTGCCTTGTTTACATTTTGTATTTAACAGCACTGTCCTTCTAAACTCTCAAAAAATATATATGCTGAGGAGGCAGAGAAAGATGATGAAATTGAAGGCTTTACCAGTTGCCACCACACCCCTCAAGTACACCAATTTAACAACTATGTACATTAAAAATGCACCTTTATGATAACCAAAAATCAGGTGAGCATTCACAGTACTGGTTTTAACTTCATATCATTGAAAGAGGCACTAAACAGCTAGAAAAAAACAGTCTTGATTCACCAATGGCACCCCTCCCCAACCCCACTGCAGCTGCAGCAAGGTGCCAAGACTGTTTAAGTGCACTGCGAGGGGGAGAACACAGCAATTGTGAGGCACTGAACTCAGTGATGTTGTATAAGAGCAGAAAGAAAAACCGGACCAAACTCAACTAATGCCTGCCCATGAAGGGAGAATTTAAACCAGCCCTAGCAAGAGGGGAATCACGCAACCCCAGAGGTTGGAACCTGAGTTCCTGCAAAGCTCACCAACCTGGGCTAAGGTACTCTGGGGCTCTAAATAAACGTGAAATGCAGTCTAGGAAACAAGGACTGCAACATCTAGAAGAGTCTTAGTGAGGGACTGGGGCCAGAGTCAGTGAACTGGGAGGCAAGAGACCTACTGAAACTTCAGCTTGGGCAGCCAAGGGAGTGCTGGCATCTCCCCTCTCCTCACTTCAGTCCGCAAATTTCAAAGCCCCAAAAGAGACTCCTTCCTTCCGCCTGAGGATAAGAGAGGTAATTGTGGAAAGGACTTTGTCTTTCATCTTGGATGCCAGCTTAGCCACAGCAGGATAGGGCACTCATCAGAGTCCTGAGGCCCTGTTTCCAGGACCTAGCTCCCAAATGACATTGCTAGACACATGCTGAGCCAGAAGGGAACCTGTTGCCTTGAGGGGAAGGACCTAGTTCTGGCAGCATTCATCACCTGCTAACTGAAGAGCCCCTGGGCCCTGAATTACCAGCAGTGATACCCAGGCACTAGACTGAGGGCTTCAGGTGGGGGTCTGAGCCTTGATGGATTCAGGTAAGACTCAGCAAATTTCTAGCTGTGGTGACTGTAGGCAAAGACTCCTTCTGCTTGAGAAAAGCAGAGAGAAAGGTAAAGGGGATTTTCTCTTGCACATTAGGTACCAGTTTAGCCACAGTGTGTAGAGCACCAAGCAGCCATTTGGAGTCCCCGATTCTGGGACCTGGCTATTAGATGGCATTTCTAGACCTGCTCTGGGCCAGAGAGGAGTTCATGTCTCTGGAAGGTGAGTCCCAGGCAAGGCAGCATTCACCACATGCTGACTGAAGAGACCTGGCATCTTAAGGGACTATTGGCAGTAGGCTGGTAGTATTCCACATGTGCCCGTGGTGGTCGTGGCCATGGGGTGAGGCTCCTCTGCTTTTGGAAAAAGGAGGGAAGAGTAGAAAGAACGGCATGCAGTGGATTGACTGCCAGCTCAGCCACAGTACAACAGAATACCAGGCAGACTTCTAAAGTTTTTGAATCTAGTCCCTGGCTCCCAGACTGCAACTCTATAACTGCCTGGGGCTAGGGGGAACTTGCTGCCCTGAAAGGAAGGACAGAGGCCTGGCTGTCGTTGCCACCCACTGATTGTAGAGCCCCAGGGTACTGAGCAAACATAGGTGGGAGAAAGGAAGTGGTTACAGTAGGCCATGGGTGAGACCCAATGATGCGCTGGCTTCAGGTCTGACCCAGTGCAGTCACAGTGGTAGAGGCCACAGTGGCGCTTACATCACTCCATGCTCAGCTTCAGGTGGCTCGGAACAGAGAGGGAGAGACTCTGTACATTTGGGAGAAACTAAGAGAAGAGAACAAGAGTTTCTGCGGATAATCAAAAGAATTCTCCTGAATCTTGTCCAAGACCTTCAAAGCAGTACCTCTATAGGTCTGCAAGAACAAGTGTTACTGTGCTTGGGGTGCCCCCTAAAGCAGACACAGCTTAGATCAGAACACCCAAGTCCTTTAGAATATCTGGAAAGCCTTCTCAAGAAGGACAGTTATGAACAAACCCAGACAGTGAAGACTGCAATAAATATGTAACTCTTCAATGCCCAGACACAGATGAACATCTACAAGTATCAAGATCATCCAGGAAAACATAAACCCAACCAACTAACTAATAAGGCACCAGTGGCCAATCCTAAGGAAACCAAGATATCTGACCTTTCAGACAGAGAATACAAAATAGTTGTGTTGCAAAAACTCAAAGAAATGCAAGATAACAAAGAGAAGGAATTCAGAATTCTATCAGAGAAATTTAACAAAGAGAATGAAATAATTTAAAAGAAGCAAGCAGAAAATTTGGAGCTGAAAAATGAAATAGGCATACTAAAGAGTGCATTACATTTTTTAAATAGCACAATTCTTCAAGCAGAATAAAGAATTAGTGACCTTAAAGATAGGCTATTTGAAAATACACAGTAAGAGGATAAAAAACAAAAAAATAAAAATAGAAAACAAGGAAGCACACCTACAGGATCTAGAAAATAACTTCAAAGGGGAAAATCAGAGCTAATGGCCTTAAAGAGGTGGTAGAGATTGAGTTAGAAGTAGAAATATTATTCAAAGTGACAATAAGAGAGAATTTTTAAACTTAGAGAAAGATGTTAATATCCAAGTACAAAAAGGTTATAGAGCATCAAGCAGATTTAACCCAAAGATGATTACCTCAAGGCATTTAACAACCAAACTCCCAAAGGTCAAGGATGGAGAAAGGATCCTAAAAGCAGCAAGAGAAAAGAAAAAAAATGTGCAGCGGAGCTCCAATACTTCTGGACATCTCAGTGGAAATCTTATAAGCTGGAAGAGAATGGCATGGCATATTTAAAGTGCTGAAGGAAAATACTTTCACCCTAGAATAATATATCTCGTAAAAATAACCTTCAAACATGAAGGAGAAATAAAGACTTTCTTAGACAAACAAAAGCTGAGGGATTTCAGCCACACCAGACCTATCCCACAAGAAACACTTAATGGAGTACTTCATTCAAAAATAAAAAGATGTTAATGAGAAATAAATCATCTGAAGGCGCAAAACCCACCGGTAATAGTAGCTAAACAGAAAAACACAGAATATTATAACACTGTAAATGTGGTATGTAAACTATTCTTATCCTTAGTAAAAGACTAAACTATGAAACAGTCAAAAATAATAATGACAACAATCTCTGCAGACATAGACAACACAATAAGATGCAAACACTAAGTACAAAAGGTTAAAAAGTAGGTAACAAAGTTAAGGCACAGTTTTTATGAGTTTTCTTTTTGCTTGCTGGTTTGATTGTTTGTCCATGCAAACAGCATTATTATCGGCTTAAGATAATGGGTTACAAGACAGTATTTCCAAGCCTCATTGTAACCTCAAACCAAAAAACTTACAACAGACACACCAAACATGAAAAGCAGGAAATTGAATCATATCACCAGAGAAAATCACCTTCACAAAAAAAAGAAAGAAAAGAAGGAAAAAATTAAAAAGCCAGAAAAAAAATAACAAAATGGCAAGAGTAAGTTCTTACTTACCAACAATAACACTGAATATAACTTTACTAAACTCTCCAATCAAAAGATATGAACTAAAATTTCCAATCAAAAAACATACACTGGCTGAATGAATTAAAAAAGTAAGACTCACTCACCTGTGGCCTAAGAAAAATACAGTTCACCTATAAAGGCACACATATACTAAAAATAAAAGGGTAGAAAAAGATATTCCATGCACATGGAAACCAAAAAAGAAAGAGAAAGAGTAGCTATACTTACATCACAGAAAACAGATTTCAAGACAAAATCTATAATAAGAGACAAAGAGGAACACTATATAATAATAAAGGAGTCAATTCAGCAAGAGGATATAACAACTTTAAATACATATGCACTCAATAAAGGAGTCCCCAGGTAGATGCAGCAAGTATTATTAGAGCTAAAGTAAGAGATAGACTCCAATACAATCAGAGCTGCGTACTTCAACACCACACTTTCTTCATTGGACATATCTTCCAGACAGAAAATAAACAAAGATACATTAGACTTATCTGCGCTATAGACCAAATGGATCTAACAGATATGTACAAAACATTTCATCCAATGGCTGCAGAATATACATTTTTTTTTCCTCAGCACATTGATCATTCTCAAGGACAGACCATATGTTAGGTCACAAAATATGTCTTAAACAATTGAAATTATATCAAGCATCTTCTCTGACCACAATGGAATAAAACTAGAAATCAATAATAAGAGAAATTTTTGGAAACTATACAAACACATGGAAATTGAACAATATGCTCCTGAATTATCAGTGGGTCAATAAAAAAATTAAGAAGCAGATTGAAAAACTCCTTGAAACAAGTGACATTGAACATACAACACACTAAAACCTATGGGATGCAGCAAAAGCATCCTTGGTCTATGTATCCTTGTTTGCAGATGATATAATCTTATATTTGGAAATATCTAAAGACTCCACAAAATAACTATTGGAATTATAAAACAAATTCAGTAAAGTTGAAGATACAAAATTACTATGCAAACATCAGTAGCATTGCTATATGTCAACAGTGAACAATGTGAAAAAGAAATTAAAAAGTAATCCCATATTTAATATTGAGAGAAGTTTATAGCTATCAGAACCTATATCAGAAAAGAAGAAAAACTTCAAATAAAAAATCTAAAGATGCATCTTAAAGAACTAGAAAAGTAATAGTGAACTAACTTCAAAATTAGCAGAGGAAAAGAAATAATAAAGATCAGAGCAGAAATAAATGAAATTGAAACAAAAATATACAAAAGATCACTGAAACAAAAAGTTGGTTTTTTGAAAAGTTAAACAAAATTGACAAACCTTTAGCCAGACTAAAAAAAAAAAAAGAGAGAAGATCTAAATAAATAAAATCAGAAATGACAAAGGCAATACTGCAACTGATACTGCAGAAATTCAGAGGATCATTAGTGGCTACTATATGCCAGTATATGCCAATAAGTTGAAAAATCTAGAAAAAATGGTCAAATTCCTAGACAGGAACAACCCACCAAGATTACATCAGGAAGACATCCAAAATTTGAACAGACCATTTCCAGTAATGAAAGCCCAGGACCCAGTGGCTTCACTGTTGAATTCCACCAAACATTTAAAGAACTAACACCAATCCGACTCAAATTATTCCAAAAAAAAAATAGAGGAGGAGAGAATACTTTCAAATGCATTTTGTAAGGCCAGTATTACACTGATACCAAAACTAGACAAAGACACATAAAAAATAAATAAGTAAATAAATAAACTACAGACCAATACTTCTGATATATATGGATGCAAAAATCCTCAACAAAATACTAGCAAACATAATTCGACAATACATTAAAAACATCATTAATCATGACCAACTGGGATTTATCTTTGTGATACACAGATGGTTTACCATATGTAAATCAATCAACGTGATACATCATATCAGCAGAATGAAGGAGAAAAACCATATGATTATGTAAATTGAGGCTGAAAAATTATTTGATAGAATTTAATATCCATTCATGATTTAAAAAAAACCCTCAAAAGACTGGGACTAGAAGTAACATACCTCGACTGTGCCAACATGGTGGCGCCCAGGTCCTAATTTGAGAAACGTGCACCTTGACTAATTCGGTTTTCTGTGGTTACGAGAGAAGAGCCCGGTTTATCGCCAGGGGCAGTCCCCAGGGCTGCCGAATCCAGCAGCGATGGAGAGCGGCACCGGGCCCTGCGGAGAAGAGCGCCCACGTGAAGTCCAGCAGACGACAGTCACTGAGGGGGCTGCCAAAATCCCAGCGCCAACGAGGTCTTTTATAACCTTGTGCAGGAATTCAATGGGGACATGACGTGCTATGATCATCCAGTTTGCTCGCATTCAGCTTGGGGCCAAAGGAATCCAGATCAAGGTGCCAGGAGAGAAGGATACACAAAAGGTGGTCGTGGACTTGTCAAAGCAAGAGGAGGAAAAGGTTGAACCGAAAGGGAGTGAAAACCTGGCCTCAGGAGACCAGCCTCGCACAGCGACCGTGTGGGAGATCTGTGAGGAAGGCCTGCATGTGCTGGAAGGCCTGGCAGCTTCAGGCCTACTTTCCATTCGATTTGCCCTAGAGGTGCCTGGGGCTCAGATCTGTGGTTGCAAACGATACCTCTGCCGGGGCTGTGGATCTCATACGCTGGAATGTGCAGCTCAATGACGGGCCCACCTGGTACAGCCCAGCCAAGTAGATGGCTGGATGCTGATGTACCAGCACCAGAGGGTGTCGGAGAGGTTCGACGTCACCCATCTGGACCCCTATGGCAGTCCTGCCCCCTTCCTGGATGCAGCTGTGCTGGCTGTGAGTGAAGGAGAGTTGCTGTGCGTGACCCGCACGGACACGGCGGTGCTGGCGCGGAACAGTGGGGAGATGTGTTACAGCAAATTCGGTGCCATGGCCCTCAAGAGCCGGGCCTGCCACGAGATGGCCCTGAGAATTGTCCTGCACAGCCTGGACCTCCGCGCCAACTGTTACCAGCGCTTCGTGGTACCGCTGCTTAGCATCAGCGCCGACTTCTACGTGCGTGTTTTTGTCCGTGTCTTCACCGGCCAGCCCAAGGTTAAGGCCTCAGCCAGCAAGCAGGCCCTGGTGTTCCATTGAGTGGGCTGCGGGTCCTTCCACCTTCAGCGCCTCGGCAAAGCGTCAGGAGTCCCCCGCGGCCGGGTCAAGTCCTCTGTAGCCTGTGTTCCCCCCGTGACCCCGAGCGTGAACACTGTGGGCAGCGACACCAGCTTGGTTGCTCCGTGTGGGCAGAGCCCATCCATGACCTGGATTTCGTGGGCTGTGTCCTAGAGGCTGTGAGCGCTAACCCCGGCCGCTTCCACACCTCGGAGCGGATGCCAGAGGGTCCTGAGCGTCATGACTGAGGAGCTCCCAGAGGTGCCTCTGCACTACACCCTGGACCAGCTGAGCAGCACCATCCTCTGCCACACGCCCAGCCTCCTGCCGTTGCGGTCGGCCCTCCTCCACGCTCACTTCCGGGTTTCGCTCTCCCACGCCTGTAAGAACGCTGTGAAGACGTATGCCCCGCCTCCGCCCTCTGAAACATCATGCGCTGCTGGAAGAAGGAATGTCCGGTGAAACAGGAGCGACTCTCAGAGACCAGCCCAGCGTCCCGCATTCTCAGTGTGGAGCCCAGGCTGCAGGCCAACTTCACCATCCGGGAAGATGCCAACCCCAGCTCCCGCCAGCGACGACCCAAGCGCTTCCGGGCCAACCCGGAAGCCAACTGGGGCCCGCAGCCTCATGCCTGGCCAGGGAGCAAGGCTGCCGGCGAAGCTATGGAGGAGAGACGCAGGCTGCTTCCTAAGGAGTGGAAGGAGCCGCCTGAGGACAGGGCCCAGCGAGCTGCCCTGCTCAAGACATTTCCTTGCAAAAGGGTTAAGGAGGGGGGCGGGGCGCGGTGGCTCACGCCTGTAATCCCAGCACTTTGGGAGACCGAGGCGGGCGGATCACGAGGTCAAGAGATCGAGACCAACCTGGCTAACACGGTGAAACCCCGTCTCTACTAAAAATACAAAAAATTTAGCCGGGCGTGGTGGCGGGCGCCTGTGGTCCCAGCTATTTGGGAGGGTGAGGCAGGAGAATGGCGTAAACCCGGGAGGCGGAGCTTGCAGTGAGCCGCGATCACGCCACTGCACTCCAGTCTGAGTGACAGAGCGAGAGACTCCGTCTGAAAAAAAAAAAAAAAAGGGTTAAGGAGGGTACCTGTCAATGCGGGGACCAGTGCTGCTACTCCCACAGCCCTCTGACACCCGGGGTCTCTGCTGATGCTGCACTTGACTGTCCAGAGACCTCCAACCACAGACCCCCTGGACCTGGGGCTGCCACTGGGCCCGGAATAGACTGAACCAATAAAGAGATGTCGGCTGGGCGCAGCGGCTCACGCCTGTAATCCCAGCACTTTGGGAGGCCGAGGCGGGCGGATCACGAGGTCAAGAGATCGAGACCGTCCTGGCCAACATGGTGAAACCCTGTCTCTACTAAAAATACAAAAAATTAGCTGGGCATGGTGGCACACGCCTGTAGTCCCAGCTACTCGGGAGGCTGAGGCAGGAGAATCGCTTAAACCCAGGAGGCAGAGGTTGCAGTGAACCGAGATGGCGCCACTGCACTCCAGCCTGGCAACAGAGCGAGACTCCGTCTCAAAACACACACACACAGAGAGAGAGAGAGGTCACGTAACCTTCTCCCGATTAAAAAGAAAAAAGAAGTAACATACCTCAACATAATAAAAGTCATATATGACACACACACCCACAGCTAGCATCACATTGAGTGGGGAAAAGATGAAAGCCTTTCTTCTAAGATCTGGGACATAAAAAGGTTGCCCACTTTCACCACTGTTATTTAACATAGATTTCAAAGTCCCAGCTAGAGCCATCAGACAAGAGAAAGAAACAAAGTTCATCCAAATTGGAAAGGAAGAAGTCAAATTATTTTTGTTTGCAGATGATATAATCTTATATTTGGAAAAATCTAAAGACACCACAAAATAACTATTAGAATTACTAAACAAATTCAGTAAAGTTACAGACACAATATCAATATACAAACATTTCCAGGTCATTGGTCTAAGCAAAAATTTATTGAGTAATACCTCACAAACACAGGTAACCAAAGTAAAAGTGGACAAATGGTATCACATGAAATTTAAAAGCTTCTGCAGAGTAAAGCTTACAATAAACAAAGTGAAGAGTCAACCCACAGAACTGGAGAAAATATTTGCAAACTTCCCAAATTCAAACAACTCTATGGGGAAAAAAAACCGAATAAATCTATCCCCAAATCCCAAAATGGGCAAAAGATGTGAAAAGATATTGCTCAAAAGAAGACATACAAATGGCAACAGGCATATGAAAAGGTGTTCAACATCATTGATCATCAGAGAAATGCAAATCAAAACTACAATGAGATATCATCTCATCCCAGTGTAAAATGGCTTATATGCAAAAACAGGCAATAACAAATGTTGTGAGGAAGTGGAAAAAAGGGAATCCTCGTACACTGTTGGTGGAAATGTAAATTAATGCAACCCCTTTGGAGAACAGTATGGAAGTTCTTCAAAGAACTAAAAATAGAGCTACTGAATCATGCAGCAATCTCGCTACTGTGTACATACCCAAAAGAAAGGAAAGCAGCATCTTGCAGAGATATCTGCACTTCCATACTTCTTGTAGCACTGTTCACAATAGCCAAGATTTGGAAGAAATCTGTGTCCATTGGGTAAAGAAAACATGGTACACATACACAATGGAGTACAATGCAGCCATAAAAAGGAATGGGATCCAGTAATTGCAATAACATGGATGGAACTGGAGGTCATTCTGTTAAATGAAATAAGGTATAGAAAGACAATCATTGCGTGTTTTCACTTATTTGTGGAAACTAAAAATCAAAACAATTGAACTCATGGAGATAGAGAGTAGAAGGACGGTTATCAGAGGCTGCAAAGGGTAGTGGTGGTTGAGGGGGAGGTGAGGATTGTTAATGGGTACAAAAAAATAGAAAGAATGAATAAAACCTACTATTTGGTCTCTTAACAGGGTGACTGTAGTCAATAATAATGTAATTACACATTTTAAAAATAACTAAAAGTATATAATTAGATGTTTTGTTACACAAAGGATAAATGCTTGAAGAAATGGATACCCTATTTTCCATGATGTAATACTCGAACCAAAGTATCTCATGTACCCCATAAATATACACACCCGCTATGTATCCACAAAAATTTAAGATAAAATTTTTAAATAGAAAGAGAAATGTGACATATAATATATATTATGTGATATATAGATCCACAAGTTTGCTAGGGGCTGATGGCAGTTTGACCTCTCTGATTCTCATTAGTCTTTGATGTTTGGACTGGTAGTCCCTTTTCTCAGGAGCTTTAATCAAAACAATGTCCTTTCTCATCACTTTAGCCAGGAACTGTGAAGCTAAGTAAGGCCAAATCAATCTCCCTGCCCTTAATCTTGTATGTATTTCTAAGTGTGAATTGCCTACTACTATTTAATAGTCCTGTAGGATAAGTCTGATATCAGAATTTAGACTGCATTTCATCCTTGTTCTACTTGGAACTTTTTATGATTTCCCTCCTCCACTCCCCTCCAAGCTTAACTTCATCTCCTTTCCCCTCTCCTCTCTTTTCATCCCCACTCATGTACATATATACCACACACACACACACACATACACATATATATCCACACACACATATACATATATATCCACACACACACACACACACACACATATACATATATATCCACACACACACACACACACATATATATTATGAGTGCTAAATAAGAGATTATAAGGAGAATATTTGACAATTAATAGGTAAATAAGTGACCATTGACTAGTAGCTATTATTAAGGCAGTTAGCATTTATTTTAACTCTCCATCCCAAAATAACAGAATATATATTATTCTTATCTGCACATTCACGTACTCTAAAATAGACCACACAATCAGACATAAAACAATCAAGTACTGAAATTGCTGGGTCAAATGGTATTTCTGTCTTTAGGTCTTTGAGGAATTGCCAGCTGTCTTCCACAATGGTTGAACTAATTTACACTCCCACCAACAGTGTAGAAGTGTTCCTTTTTTTCCACAACCCCACCAGCATCTCTCATTTTTTGGCTTTCTTATAATAGCCTTTCTTACTGGTGTAAGATGGTATCTCACTGTGGTTTTGATTTGCATTTCTCTAATGATCAGTGGTGTTGAACTTTTTTCCATATGATTGTTGGCTGCATGTATATCTTCTTTTGAAAAGTCTCTGTTCATGTTTTTTGCCCACTTTTTAATGAAGTTGGACTAATGAATGAGCAAAGACCCTAAGTGCCTTATCCATACTTCCAACAAGCTGCAGCCGATCCAAGGAGAAGAGGTCAGTCAGTCTCCCTCAGGTCCCACACACGTCCCACTGCACATCCCCAGAGAGGGAACCCTTGACTTAGGACAACAGCACAGACCCTCCACCCTGGGCCGATTGCTCTGAGTGATTGCTGACCTGCATCACTCTGGGGTGGAGCCCCCAGCAGACAAGCAAACAACCCTCAGCCACAAGCACTACTAAGGTCCCTTCCTTTGCTGCCTCCAAGTTGAGGAAGGAACATAAACACCAAGATTTTCACAAAGCTGCTGTGGGCGGCCCAGGAGTGTCAAGTTATGATCTACAGCCAGCACTCAAGGGGGAGAACAATCCACACATTTGGAGCATTGAGAGGGAACACAGCTGCAACAGTGAGGAAACATAGGGGAGCCACGCAATTGAGCAAGAGTCTACCAACTGACCAATAAGCCTAAGTGCCACTTGCTGGATCACACCTCAAAACTTCAACATCAAAATACCTAACATAAGCCCTCTGAAACCAGAGACAAGAAGTCAGCTTCAAATAAAGACTCTGCACAAAGCCTCAGCCTGCTGAAAACATCCAGAAAAGAAGTCTATTAACTCTACTCAATCTACACTGCAGTTAAAGGTACACTCACACACAGAAATGAGAATGAATCAATGCAAGAACCCCAGTAACTCAAATGGCCAGAGTGTGTATGTCCTCCAAATGATCACACCTATTCTCCAATGAGAGTTCTTAACCAGGCTGAACTGGCTGGAATGACAGAAATAGAATTGAGAGTATGGATAGACACAAAAATTATTGAGATTCAGGAGGATGGTAAAACCCAATCCAAGGAAAATAGGAATGATAACAAAGTGATACAGGAGCTGAAGGATGAAATATCCAGTATAAAAAAGAACCTAACAGATCTGACAGAGCTGAAAAACACAATACATGAAATTCACAATGCAATCACAAGTATTAACAGCAGAATAAACCAAGCTGATGAAAGAACTTAAAAGACTGGTTCTCTGAAATAGGACAGTCAAAAAAAAAAAAAAAAGAAAGAAAAAAGAATAAAGAGCAATAAACAAAAACTCCGCAAAGTATGGGATTATGTAAAAGGTCCAAATTTATTAATCATTGGCATCCCTGAAAGGGAGGAGGAGAAGGTAAACAACTTAGAAAGCATGTTTCAATATATCATCTACGAAAACTTTTCCCCAACATTGCTAGAGAGGCCAACAGTCAAATTCAGGAAATAAAGAGAATTCCATCAAGATTCTACACAAGAAGATCATCCTTAAGACATGTAATCATCAGATATTTCAAGGCCGTGGGAGCCCACCTCTTGCATCAGTGTGACCTGGATGTGAGACACGAGCCAAAGGAGGTCATTTTGGAACTTTAAGGTTTAATGGCTGCCTTATTGGATTTTGAACCTGCGTGGGGCCTGTAACTGCTTTCTTTTGGTCAATTTCTCTTATTTGGAATGGTTGTATTTACCCAATGTCTGTACTCACATTGTATCTGGAAAGTAACTAACTTGCTTTTGATTTTACAGGCTCATAGTTGGAAGGGATTTGCCTTGTCTCAGATGAGACCTTGAACTTGGACTTTTGAGTTAATACTGGAATGAGTTAAGACTTTGGGGAATGGCCAGAAGGGCATGATTGTGTTTTGAAATTTGAGGACATGAGATTTGGATGGGGCCAGGGGTGGAATGATATTGTTTGGCTCTGTGTCCCCACCCAAATCTCACCTTGAATTGTAATAATCCCCACATGTCAAGGGCAGGACCAGGTTGAGATAACTGAATCATGGGGGGTGGTTTCACCCATACTAGTCTCATGATAGTGAGTGAGTTCTCATGAGATCTTCTTATGAGATCATGAGATCTCATAAGGGGCTCCCCTTTACCGGCTCTCATTCTCTCTCCTGCCTCCCCCTGTGAAGAGGTGACTTAGCCATGACTGTAAATTTCCTGAGGGATTTCCAGCCATGCAGAACTGTGAGTCAATTAAACCTCTTTTCTTTATCAATTACCCAGTCTTCGGCAGTTCTTTATAGAAGCGTGAAAATGGACTAATACAGGCTGCCATAACAAAATAATCACAAATTAAATAACAGAAATGTATTTTCTCATAGTTCTGCAGTGTAGAATTTCACCATTAATTTGTCAGCAGTGTTGAATTTTTCTGAGGGCTGAGAGAGAATGAATGATCTGCTCTAAGTCTCTCTCCTAACTTCTGAGGTCTTGCTAGCAATCTTTCATAGTCCTTGACTAGTAGACACATCACCCCCATCTCTTCCTTTATCATCACAGGGCATTCTTCCTGTTCATGTCTGCATTCAAATTTCTCCTTTTTATAAGGACATCAGAAATATAGGATTAGGGGCCTAATCTACTCTCATATGACCTCATCATATATAATTATGACTAATTATAAACCTACAAGGATCTTCTTTCCAAATAAAGTCACATGCTGAGGTACTAGAAATTATAACGTCAACATATGAATTCTAGGAGGAAACAAGTTACTGATACTGATACAAAAACAGTCACACACACAAACGGAACAGAATAGAGAGCCCAGAAATAAAGCCATACACAAGTTAATTCATAACAATGACTACCTCCTGTAAATGATTGGCAGGACAGGAGCAGGGTGGCAGTTGGGGAGGCAGTTGGTAAGAGTAAATGGGAGCTCTCTACATTTTCAATCTGATACGGACATGGTAAATCTGCAGAAATAAATGAAATGGGAAACAAAAACATAGAAAAATATCAATAAAACAAAGAGGTTTTTTTTAAACATCAACAAAATTGACAAACCTTTCGCTAGATTAAGAAAAAAAGAAGTTTCAAAAAATAAAATAAAAAATTAAAAAAGGACCTTACAACCAGTTCTACAAAAATTAAAAGTATAATCTTCCTCTGGTTTCCACAGGGAAGTGTCTCAGGATCCCTATACATACCAAAATCTGTGGGTTTTCAACTTCCTAATATAAAATGGCACAGTATTTACAGTATTTAGATATAAACTATGTACATCCTTGTGTATACTTTAAATTATCTCTAGATTTCTTATACAATACAAAGATTTCTTACACAATGTAAATCCTATGTAAATGATTGCTATTCTGCATTGTGTTTTAAACATTTGTATTATTTTTATTGTCATATTGTTTATTTTTTGTGAATATTTTTCTATCTAGAGTAAGTTGAATCTGCAGATGTGGACCAACAGATATGGAAGGCCAACTGTATTCTGAGTCTATTATGAACAATTATACATCAACAAATTGGATAACCACTAAGAAACTGCTAAATTCGTAAAAACATACAGCCTTTCTGGACTGAATCATGAAGAAATAGTAAGTCTGAACAGACTTGTAACTAGTAAGCTGATTGTTTAAGTAATCTAATACCTCCCCAAAAAGAAAAGCACAGGATAAGATGGCTTCACTGGTGAATTCTACCAAATACTTAAGAAGAATTAATGCCAGTTCTTCTCAAACTCTTCCAAAGGATTGAAGAGGAAAAAAGCACTTCGAAAGTCATTTTATGGGGCCAGCGTTACCCTGATATTGAAGACAGGCAAAGCCAATTTAAGAAAAGAAAACTTTAGGAGAATATCCCTGATGAATATAGATGCAAAAATCTTCAACAACAATATACTAGCTAAACAAATTCAACAGCACATTTAAAAGATAAAGCATCATGACCAAGTGGGATTTATCCTTAGTATGTAGGTATGGTCAACATATAAAAATCAAACAATGTTTTATACCACCTTAAAAGAACAAAGTATAAAAATCACATGATCATGTCAATAGATTCAGAAAAAGCATTTGATGAATTTGACATCCTTTTATGATAAAATCATGCAACAAGCTAGGAATAAAAGAAAATTACTTCAACATAATAAAGGGCATATATGAAAAGCTTACAACTAACATCATACTAAATGTTGAAAACCTGAAAGTGTTTTCCCTAAGGTCAGAAACAAGATAAGGATACTCACTCTTGGCAATTCTACTGAACATAGCATGAGAAGTGCCTGCCAGAGCAGTTAGACAAGAGGAATACATAAAAGATATCCAAATCAGAATAGAAGTTAAAATGATCTCTCTTTGCAGATGATATAATCTTGTATGTAGAAAATGCTAAATATTTCACCAAAAACTGCTATAACTAATAAGCCAATTCAGTAAAGATGCAAGATACAAAATCAACATTAAAAATTAATTGTGTGTCTATGCACTAACAACAAATAATCCAAAAAGGAAACTAAGAAAGAAACCCAATTTTCAATATTATCACAAAGAATAAAATATTTGGGAATAAACCTAATAAAGGAGGCCAAAGACCTGTACACTGAATGGTACAAAACATTGTTGGAAGAAATTAAAGAAGACCCAAATAAATTGAAAGTCATACCTGGGTCATGGATTGGAAGATTTAATATTGTTAAAATGCCCATACTACTCAAAGCAATCTACAGATTCAACTCAAAATATATCAAAATCTCAATAGCATTTTTCACACACAAAAAGTGAAAAGCAATCTTAAAATTTATACGGAGTCTTAAAGTACGACACATGTCAAAAACAATCTTGAGAGAGAATAACAAAGCTGAAGACATAACCCTTTCTGATTTGAAAATATACTGCATTGCTACAATAATTACAACAGTATGGGAGTGGCATAAGAGAAGACATAGACAAATGTAACCAAATAGAGTGCCCAGAAATAAGCTCATGTGGATATGATCAAATGGTCTTCAACAAGGTTGCCATGACTACACAATGGGAAAAGAAATAGTCTCTTAAACAATTGATGTTGTGGAAACTGAATATCCACATACAGAAAGTTGGAATTGGACCCTTATCTTACATTAGCCACAAAAACAGACTCAATGTAGATTAAAGTCTTAGATATAAGACTTGAAACTGTAAAACTCCTAGAAGAAACATGCAGAAAAACTCTTTGACATTGGTCTTGACAATGATTTTTTGGATGTGACCCCAAAAGCATAGGAAACAAAAGCAAAATTAGACAAGTAGGACTACATCAAACTAAAAAGCTTCTGAACAGCTAAGAAAACAATCAACAGATCGAAAAGTCAGCCTACTGAATGTAAGAAGAAATCTTTACAAATCCTACGTCTGATAATGGATTAATATGCAAAACAAAATGAACTGCTACAACACAAAAGCACGCGTGTGCGTGCGCGCACACACACACACACACACACACACACACATAACCTGATTAATGAATGGGCTATGGACTTGAATAGACATTGCTCCAAAGAAGACACACAAATGGCCAAGTATATGGAAATGTGTTCAACATAATTAATTATCAGAAAAATGCAAATTAAAACCACAATGAGATATCTCCTTCCACCTGGTAGGATGACTATTATCAAACAAATAAGAGATAACAAAGGTTGGGGAGGGTATGGAGAAAGGGGACCCTAGTACACTGTTGGTGGGAATGTAAATTGCTGCAGCCATTATGAAAAACAGTATGAAGTTTCCTCAAAAAATTAAAAATAAGACTGCAAAATGATCCAGCAATACTATTTTGGGATATTTATCCAAAAGAATTGAAATCAGCATTTCAAGAGGTTATTTGCACTCTTAGGTTTATGGCCACATTATTCACAATAGCCAAGAGGTGGGAACAATCTAAATATTCATCAGCAAATGAATATGTAAATAAAATGTAATATATACAAATAATGGAATATTATTCAGCCTTAAAAAATGGAATGGAATTCTGTCATATGCTAGAACATGGGAGAAAGGGCTATGGACTTAGTCCCTTAAATCAGTGGGGCTATGGACTATGGGGCTAAGGGGCTATGGAATTAGCCCCTTCAATTAATTAGGATATTAATCTTAGTGAAATAAGCCAGTCATAGAAGGATAAATACTGCATGACTCCACTTATATGAGGTATGTAAAGTAGTCAAACTCATAGAAATAGAAAGTAGAATGGTAGTTGCAAGAGGTGAAGGAGAGGGGGAAATGGGAGTTACTACATGATAAGTATAGAATTCCAGTCATGAAAAATGAAAAAATTCTAGAGATCCATTGTACAACACTGTACTTATAGTTAACAATTCTGTACTGTGCACTCACAAATTTAAGGAGGTAAATATCATGTTATGTGTTTTTTTACCACAATAAAACAAAAATAGCTCAATAGTTTACCTAATTATTACCTATTAAAATTCCTTTCTGTCTTGAAAGAAAGAGCAAGGAAGGAAGGAAGGAAGGAGGGAGGGAGGGAGGGAAAGGAGAGAGAGGGAGGAAGGAAGGGAATCTTTTGGTCTTTCATTTGTCTTTCTGTTACTGATTTGTAGTTAAACTCATTGTGGTCTTACACATGCTTTGTATGATTTCTATTCTTTTACATTTGTGCTTTATGGCACAGAATGTGGTCCTTTTGGGTGAATGTTCCGTGAGAGCTTCAGAAGAATATACTTTCTGGTGTTCTTATATGGATAGTCTATAAAAGTTAATTAGATCCAGCTGATTGGTGGTGCTGATCAGATCATCTGTAATCTTACTGATTTTCTCCCTGCTTTATCTATCAGTTATGGAGAGGAGTATCTCTATACCTATCATAGTCTCCAAGTATAATACCTGGTTTCACTATTTCTACTTTTACTTTTATAACTTTTTGCCTCATGTTTTTTGACAGTTTGTTGCTAGGGACATACAGATTTTGGATTGGGATGTCTTCTTGGAAAATTGACTCTTTCATTGCTGAATAAACCTAACAATATTCTTTATTTCTTCATTGTTTGAAATTTATGTAGTAATTCCAGTTTTCTTCTCATTATGAATTAATGTGGCATGTCTTTCTCAATTTATTTACTTTTAATCTATCTGAGTCTTTACATTTAAATTGAGTTTCATGTACCTGAGATAGAAGTGGGTCTTTTTTTAAAAAAATTCACTCTGACCATATTCTTCCTTAATTGCTGCTTTTATATCATTCACATTTAAAGTGATTACTGATATAGTTGGTTTAAAATCTAACATTTTTGTAGCTTGCATGTTGCTTACTTCTTGTATTAAAGATTTTACATTATTAATTATCGTTAGCTTAAATTTCTCATCTTATAACTTCAACAACTGTGTCATATGTTAAGTCTGGCTCTGATATTTGTCTCTTCATGCTGTCTTTTTATTGTGTTTTGGCATGTATTGTAATTTTGTGTTAAAAATCAGACATATATTGGGTTATAGGAACTAAGATAAATAGGACTCTAGTGAGAATTTAGTTTAAGCTGTCTAGGAAGTAAGCTGTGCTTAAGGTTTTTTGTAGCTGGAGGTTCCAGAGGCTTCATATAACTCTAATATCCTTGTTTATGTCTCCCTTCTTCACTTTGGTACTTCCTGTCTATTTCTTCTTAGAAAGTCTGCATCTTGTAGCTCTTTAATTTGTAATCCACTGTTATTATATTAAAGTCCTGTTTGTGTGCCAGTAGGGTGTGTGTGGTGAGATTATTTATATTCTTATAGTTAAATCCCAGTCTTATATTCGGCCTTTGTCTCTGGGATATGACTTTCACCCAGAGGCAAGTAGGACTTTTCTGATTATCTAAAAATGTCCTCCTTGAATGATCAACCATGTACCAGATTGACTATAGATCTGTTTGGCCATAGAGATAACATAAAATAAACAACAAAATGTGAATAATAAGTGTCAAATCTAACATTTTGAGGAGTTCAAGTTTTCTTCCAGTGCAAGGAGTAAGACATAGGTTGGTACAGCCCACACACTTAGAGTTTGAAGTTGCTATGAAATCAAAAGCTCAGTTTTCTGTGTTTGGCTCCTGTATTTGTTTCCTAGGACTTCTATAGCAAGTACCATGCATGAATTGGATTGCTTAGCACAACATTTATTGTCTTACAGTTCCAAAAGCTAGAAATCCAAAATTAAGGTATTGTCAAGGCCACGATCCCTCTGAAACCTGTATGGTAGAATCCTTCCTTGCCTCTTGGCTTCTGGTGGTAGTGGCCATCAATCCTTGGCATATTTTAGCTTGTATAATGTCCCTCCAGTCTCTTCCTCTGTTATCTAAATCTTCACACGGCCATCTTCCTCTTTTATACATCAGTCTTATTATATATAGTACTCACCATAATGGCCTTGTCTTAATCCGATTACATCTCCAAAGATCTTCCTCCCAAATAAGATAACATTCTCAGATACGAGGGGTTAGGACTTCAACATGTGCAATTTGGGGAACACCACTGAAATCATAACAACTCCCTTTTTGTTATTTCTCTGGTCCTTCCTTCCTATCTGTTCAATGTGGTAAAATAATGTTGCAGTAGCCTCTAGGTGAGAAGCCTTCTGTTCCTACTCTGGAAAGACATTGTAATAGGAGATGAATTCTCAAAGCTCTAAAAGTTCTAAAAGACATGAGCTACACAGGATGGTTGACTTTGGCAGTCTCTCGCCCAGACCTTAGAAAAAAATACCCACTTTGGCTAAGCCCAAGGGTAAGAGACCAAGAAATAGTCTGAGACAAAAGAAAAGGCAACTTTTCACAATTCAAATAATATCCAGCTCAGTTGACTATAATAGGGAGGAGTTCTCTAGGTCTTAGGGCCAAAGCTCTACATAATATAAGGGTATTTTTTTCCTTCTACATTCATTCATTAGAGATAATGGTTCCAGTTAAATGAAAAACTCTGCCTTTCTGCTTAAACTTTGATAATTTCAGATGGACGAAGGTAGACCTGAATTAGAGTTAGCTTGTAATAGTAAAACAGAGTTGAATGGCTATATATAAGAAGTAGGACAAGTTCGAAGTTACCTGGAGAAATCTAGGAGAAACATGGTGAAGAGAAAAACTGACGGGGGGGTGGGGGGTGGGGAGGAGAGAATAGAGGAGCTATTAAGATGTATGAGACTGAGGCACTATGTAAATTGCAGTAAAATTTCCCTGATGGTAGGAAGGAAAAGAAACTTTTTATATGTTGTTATCTCTGTTCTTGGTAGAGTAAATGATCTCCACCCACGATGCACACAACCTAATGCCCAGTACATGGCAAAAGAGACCTTTCAGATGTGATTAAATCAAGGATCTTGAGCATGGAGATTATCTTTAATTATATGGTGAGCCCAATGTAATAGCAAGGATACTAATAGGAGGGAAGCCAGAAGATCAAAGCAAGAAAAAGCAGATGGAATAATGGAAGCAGAAGTCTGAGCGATTCTCTGAATATAGAGAAATGATCCAGGATCCCATCTCTAGAAGCTGACAAAGGCAAGTAAACACATTCTTCTCTGCAGCCTCCAGAAGAAACCAGACATGCTGACACTTTGATGTTAGTGAGATTTCTTTCTGACCTCAAGGGCTGTAAAAAATCTGTTTTGTTTTGAACCACTAAGCTTGTGTCAGTTTGCTATAGCAACGATAAAAAACTAATACAATCAGGCATGCCAAAACGTTGAATTTGACTTTTTTTTCTGTTGCTGAAAGGTACACCACTCCTCTGTGCCCTTCCACTCCAGTCAAATTTGTGAACTTTAACATACCAGCACATATTTTGTATGAGTATGGTTGGTGTGTATATGTATATGTGGCAACTGACGAAGAGGCTGGGGTGCATCACTTTATCAGTGTTACACAGAATGGAAAAGGCAATGTGCAGGGAGGAGCTCTGAGACGGAGGTGAGCCTAAATGTGTAAGACCCCATCAACAGCCCAGAAGTTAAGGGGAGGCCTTTGTGAATCTGGTGCCAGGATAAAATCCTGTCTAGAGGTGCACTGCACAACCTCTCTCTAAAAGACATATTTAACAGAGAGTTCTCATGGCAAAAAATAAAATCTAATGATGAAAGGGGCAAGAATCGATGGGGTGATGATTTTCAGCTACATGGAAACTTTCATGTTTTCATAGATACTGTTTGCTGAAAAAAATTTTGCAGTAGGAAATAAATAGATTTCATGGGCTGATTGACTGATGTACACAAACATAAACTTCTCTTAATCAAAGGCAACTAATTATCTCGAGATTTAAAAAATCCCAAAATCTATTTGCGCCTTGTATAATACCTGTCTTTTAGAATTCTGTTGTTCAGAAACAAAGTATCTCTCTGAAAAAAACAAATTCTGTTGTAATACAGTGCTACAAATGGATACACATTTAGGTGGGAACTTATACACACTGGAAAAGGACTTCAGAAATTATATGTTTAATATAATTCTAAGTTATCTAAAACAGTTAATGCTATTTTAATTACCAGAGCAGTTGAGGGTGGAGATACAGCCTAAAGGATTCAGAATAAGCTGAATTCTATATTACAATCATGAACAAAAGACAAATGTTTCAATGTATAGAAAAATGATTGGAAGTTAATTTTGGGGACTTTGCACTTATTTGGGTAAAACATAAGCTTTATCTCACTGAATATGAATATGTATAAAGAATATTTCTTGTGCATCTGGGATGAACTACAGACTCTATATAATGACACCAGTGGTTTAGTGCTAATCTCTTTGGTGCCTAGTTCACATCTCTCATTTATGGTTGTTTCCTCTAATGGCTAGCACATTGTAGGCTCAACAATTTAATAATTATTTATAAAAATAAGTGAAGAAATTATAATTATGAGAGATCAGTGTTTTATAATTTTTATAACAAATTCATTTTCCCCTGTATTTAGAATAGTTTATGATTACACATTTTGCTTTGAGTAAAGGTGCCATCTGTAAATATACAGGAATACTATTGAATTAACCTCTATATTAATTTCCTATTGCTGCTCTAACAAATTAACTGGAGTGTAGTAGCTTAAAACAACACAAATGTATTCTCTTACAGTCTAGATGGCAGGAGTACAAAATGAGTCTCACTGGACTGAGATAAAGGTATTAACGGGGTGATATTCTTTCTGGAGGATCTAGAGGGAAATCCATTTTCTCACCTTTTCCACCTTCTAGAGGCCATCTGCATTGCTTAGCTTGTGGCCATTTTTACCTTCAAAGCCAGTAGCATATTATTCTCAAGTCTCTCTCTGACTCTGACCTTCTGCCTCTATCCTATAAAGACCCTTCGCATTATGTTGGGCCTGCCCAGATAATCTAGGATAACGTCCTTATCTCAAGGTCAGTTGATTAGAAACCTTATTTCTCTATACCACCTTAATTCTCCCTTGCCATGTAATATAATATATTCAAAACTTCTAGGGATTACATCATAGACATTTTTGGGGGAAAAATTATTCTGCATACCGCAACTTCTCAAATTTCTCAAACTCTCTTTCCTGGGAACTGAATCTTAGTACTGATCCAATCACCCTTACACACCTCTCACACACATGGTTACAGTAATAGGGCTCCTGGAAAACACGCTCATATAACATGACACTCTTATTCCAACCCTACTCATAGACCACGGTTGACTGAACCAGATAAAGATGGGCTTCTGACACCATTTGTGTGAATGTTTGTTTCCTAAATAATTTAAAGCTGGGAATAGAATTCCAATTTCATTTTGACTGAATGATACAGACATGCAGAATGTCACGGAGGAAAAAATCTACCCAAGCTGTACCAGCCCCAAGTTCCAGATCACTGCTGAGACTCGGTTGCAATATTGACCTTCAGCTCCATGAGACATCTAGTATACTTGTAATAATTCCCCTGTTTTGCCTATGCTAATTAGAATATGCTCTTATTACAACAAAAAGGATTGTATTCAATAACATTTATACAATACTGTTATCACTAAGAGGTACTTTATAAATGACTGAATATATAAATGAAAATATTAAGTGAAATAATTTGTTCAACATCATATAATGGTTCACAGCAAATGCCAAGGCAAGAAGCTAGTTCTCTTGCCTTTCAGTGCAATGCTGTCTCCTCTTCCTTGTAAAAGTACTAGGTAGAAGTAAACATCAGCCTAAGGTCAATGGTACATTGGAATAAAATCCACCCATGGGTACTTAAATGATCAAGAAACGAATAAAAATTATTTAGAAGCAACTCTACATTATATTTAAAATATAGCAATTTTTCACCTAGGAGAGTACTATTTCTTTCAAAAATACATTTAAAAATTTATCTTCCAAGAATTTGTTCAGGAAAAATAGCTATTGGTACTTGGCTTATTACCTGGGTGATGAAATAGTCTGTACAACAAACCCCTGTGACATGATTTTACCTACATAACAAACCTGCACATACACCCCTGAACCTAAAGTAAAAGTTTAAAAAAGGAAAAGATCAAGCTATAAACTGTACATATGACAGATCTTAACTTTGAAAATACGGTTATTCAAAAATAAATGAATATTTACAAAAAAATAATTATTCAGTAGTTAAGTTACATGTGAACATGTAATCAAAACCTATTTGTAAAGAAACTGTGTTATTTCTCTCCTCTTACAAATGTTTCATACGTGCCCCTCCTGTCACACGGCACTCATCGATTCTGTGATCTATTCACCACAGAATATCACCACTACCAGTGACAGCCAGGATTTTTGTTCCTTCATTTCCTTAGGGCTATGAAAAAAAGGTGCCACATACATAAGGTTTTTAACATATATCCACAAGTAGAAGTGGCATGGTATAGTGAATTTTGTAATGTGTTCAACCATTTTTAGTAACCTTTAAATATAACACAAACACACATACATTTTTGCACTGCACATATATACATACACATAGACAAAAACACTAGAAGGAGGTACACCAAAATTCAAATTGTTATTATCTTTGGGCAATGAGATTACAAATTACCATGACGCTTTGTTTCCTTCTTTATATTTTTCTGTATTTTGTTGCATCTACAAACGAACATGCATTTCTTACATAATAGTAAACAGTAAATTTTATAAAGATAAAAAACAAACAAAACCTAAAAAATGGTTATTGTCAAACAATTGTTCACTTCTTCTAAATGGCTTTCTAATCTATTCAGTATATCCCCTTTCCACACTGCTAACCTGGAGCAGATGGCTCAATACCCCCCACCTCAATGTAAAGGTAATTCCTGGAACTGTGGCGAGGCCCAGCAGTTTGCTTTCCATGTCACTACCTGCACAGTGAGACACTTATTTGATTCAGAGAAATGGCAGATTATTTATAATTTTCATTGTTTTTATAGTATTCTTAAGATAAATCTCAGTGAAGAATTCCTCATCTATAACCAAGAATTCTAAGTATTGAATGTACAGGAAAACTAAAATATGTGGGAAAATAAAGTGTAAGAAAACATACTGGTTTTACAGTTGGTTTTGATCCACAGTGCATTGAATTTCCATAATACGCCAATATACAACAAGTATTCTTCCAATAAAAAACTTACATTGCAGTAATTATCTACTCTGTCGCTATTAAGGCTCTTCTACCAACATCACTTAATGAATCTTCCCGTACAGTCTATGATAATAATACAAATTTAAATTCAACAAATATGATATGCAACAGCAGCAATTTGCAGAAGGAGTGGGAGAAAATCTAATTTAGAGCAGATTCCTGCCTTCAAAGAAGTGACATTCTAATAGGTGATACATGGACAAATGGGACTGATTGCCAGTACATGTTTGAGCTTGTAAAGTACAATACATGGGGCTAAACTGAAATCTATAAAATGGGGGCAATGGCCTGGACAAGTGCTTTTCAAACTATTACGAAGATCCTTAATTTTTTTTTAACTCAAAATGTGGCAGGGCCATAGAAAAATATTTGGAGAAATTGAATCAACTCGAAATGTGACAGGGCCATAGAGAAATATTTGGAGAAATTGAATCAACTGGGCTCTAATAGAAAGCTGTATATAAGAAGTCCTATAGCTGACATATTACCAAAGAACTATGGGGACAGCAAACATCAAAATATCAATTCCAGATATAGATACTGGTGAATGTTATAGAGAACATGTCACATGAGTCTGGTCTTGGAAAAAGGGAATTTCAATTGGAAAAGATCGAGAAAAAGAGCATTCCAAGTTGAAAGAATCACATGAATAAAGTTGAGATATGAAAGTTCATGCACATTTTGAGAATGTGAAGTTAGTGTCACTTAGAGTGTGAACATATCAGAAACAGAGTAGTAAAGACAAGACTGGAAATGTCAAGGACCAGCATGCATGGTCATAGTTGTGTTTGAAAGTTTATTTGGGAATCATTTTATCCAGACTTAGAGCTTTAAATTTCATCCAGATGTTTATGACTCCTAAATGTGTATCTCCAGTACTATTCTTTTTCATAACTTCCAGAATCATCTAACCAACTTCCCCATAAGCATCTCCACTTGGGTGTCTAATAAGTTTCCTTAAATAACATGTCCAAAAATCAAGAACTTGTTCTTCCCTCGGTCTTTACTAATTTGCTAAATGACAACTCTAGGCACCTAATTACTCGTATGAAAAACCTGAGTGTTGTGTGATATTCTTATCTCCCATATTAAATCCATCCTTCATCCATGTAAACGCTAACTTTAAATATTCTAAGTCTATCCATTTCTCACCACCTCATTTTCTGAATGATCGTCATCTCTCAAATGGACTACAGTAATAGTCTGACAGGTTTCTCGGTTTCCAATCTCTCATCTAGCATAGACTAGACTAGACTAGACTAGACTAGACTAGACTAGATGTTTGGTATGAAATATTTTCACTTCCATCTCCTTCACCTCCATGAAAGGCATGCATTTTCTGACTCATTGGCCAATGGAATATTAGGAAATGTGACAGAAGGAGGGCCTGAAATGAGTGTGTTTGGTATTGTCCTCTTGTGCTTCTGCTATTTCCATGATAGGACTATGCTTTGAATAGCTGCTAGTTCAAAGAAGATGACAGACATGGAGTATACTTGGGTTCAACCCACAGCCAATTCACATGCTTAAGGAAGACACAATGCTAAATTCCATATGCTCCTGAGTTTTGGAGTGGGTTGTTTCTCAGTATTATTGTATCAATCACTTATTGATATAGACTCCAACATTCTGTAAACCACACAGCCACCCTTTAATGCTTAAATCAGACTATGGCACTCCACTGCTATCAACACTATAATAACTTTATACGTGCTTAGAATAAAATTCCATATCTATACTACTGTCTCCAAGCACCTTGCCTCTGGTTCCTGACTACCTTTTATTCACTTCATGTCAGCCACGTGGATTACACCAAGTAGGCTCACATCTAAGGGGATTTACAGTTCCAATTCCTTCTGTCCTGTATACTTTTCCCAGGAATATTCATATGATTTACTCTTTTACTTTATTAAAATGTTACCTCTTCAGATATACCTTAACTGACTAACCAATCTAAATATTTCCCTCACTAACACACCAAGGAACCACTTGTTCATCCGCTTTATTTTTTCTTCCTAGCACTTAACACTGTTTTAAAATATATAATATATTTGGCTGTTGCTTAATTTTAGGTCTCCTCCAATCAAAAGAAATCTCCTTGAGAAGTTGTTCTGTCCTGTTAACTGTTATATCTCCAGTGACTAAAAACTGTATGGGAAATAGTAATCACTCATTGAACATCTGTCAGATAGGAAAGAAGGAAAAGAACATTTTATAGGAGATATTGGTAAGAAAAATATATATGTAATTGTAAAGGTTAAGAAGCTATTACAATAGTTTTGTGAAGGATTCTAGATAAGGGCAGAAAAACTGGAAAGAAGGGAGACTATGAGATATTTTAGAGGTAGAATCCATGAAATTTAGTGGTTGACTGAATGCCACAATCCTGCAGCAAAGATATATCAAATATAATTATGAGAGGTCAAGTTAAGGATTCTGCAAAGGTAATTGCGACATTCAGACATGAACTCACGTCAGCAATGTACCTGAACACCAACTGTATGCCATATAGTGTGTAAGTCCATATAAGCAGTTGACAACTTTTAGACAGGAATCATGTCTGATTTATTATTTATTTATTTGAGATGGAGTCTTGCTCTCTTGCCCAGGCTGGAGTGCAATGGTGCAATCTCGGCTCATTGCACCCGGATTCAAGTGATTCTCCTGCCTTAGCCTCCTGAGTAGCTGGCATTACAGGCATCTGCCACCACGCCCGGCTAATTTTTGTATTTTTAGTAGAGATGGGATTTCACCATGTTGTCCAGGCTGGTCTCGAACTCCTGACCTCAGGTGCTCCGTCCTCCTCAGCCTCCCAAAGTGCTGGGATTATAGGGGTGAGCCACCGCGCCAGCCCTATGGCTGATTTATCTTTGTGCTCCAGATAAATCAGACATGGCTCCTGTCTAAAAGTTGTTAACTGCTTATATAAAAAGGCAGAATTTCATTGAAATGTGCTGAAGTGCTATGATAGATATTTGCACACGGGGGCAACACACTTCCACACATAAGAATGCAGATAGAAAACATAGGAACAGAAGCAGGTTTGCAGGAAAATATAAGTTTGGCTCTAGTTATGATGGATTTGAAACTCAAAATGAAGATGCCAGCAGTTCACATTATCTGAAATTTGAGGGCAAGGATTTGGTTAGATATCTGGAATCATCAGAGCTATTAACAAAGGAGTGATTGGTTTGGAGGAGATCATCTCAGGAGAGTACATGAACAAAAGAGCAGTGACCTAACAACAGAACTCTGGGACGCTAAATAGCTAGGAGATGAGCAGAGAAATAGAGGACTGTGAAGGAGATTAGATAGAAGATGTCAGATGGGAAAGGAAATAAGAGAGGGAAGTTTGGCTGGAGCCAAAAGAAAAACCAATTTCAAGCAGGAAGAAATTATTGAGATTAGAAGACATCTTCTAGAAGGTCATTCATTTTATAGTTGAACTAAACTAACAATAACATGACCTATCCATACTTCTATGTATCCCTTCATCAACTCATTTATTCAATAAGTATTTATTGAGCACCTACAATTATGCATCAAGTAGGATGCTTTACTCTGATAAATATAAAGGTCTTTCCCTCATGTGGTCTTTAGTCTAGCTGGGGAAATATGCATTAACAAGTTATTTAAAAAATACATATATAGGGTGATGTCACCACAATGGTGCAGTGTAACTACTGGCCCTCTTTGCTCCCCCCCCCACACAAAGAAAAACATATATAGACAGCTTTCAAAAGCCAAAATAGCTCAGAGAGGACTTGAGGGCCCATTAAAGAATCTGGAGCAACACAGTGGAGCAAAATAAAACCCAGAGATTATCCACATAGAAAGGATTGCTAGTGAGATCAGCATATCTGAGGCACCAGATGACTGCTAGGAGCAAAGAAAGGCAGAAACTATCAATATCAGCCAAGTGACAAGAATCATGTTGGTCACCATTGGCCTTCTCTGCAGAGAACACATGCATCTCCTGCCACTGAGGTAAGCAATATCCATTCCCACTGGAGAACCCCATATAAGGAGATACAGCTACACAGCCCTCCCCACCCAAGAAGCAGTTTCTCTTGATCAGCCTTGGGAAAGGATCCTCCACCTCTTCCATCCCTAACCCCAGAGCCATGTTCTAACAAAAATTGTTAGGACAAACAAATGAATTCAGTAAAGTTGAAGAACATGAAATCAACATACAAAATCAGTACTATTTCTATGCACTAAAAACAAACTATTCAAAAAAAATTTTTATCTAATTTCAATAGATACAAAAAAATTTTAAACTCAGGAATACATTTGACCAAAGGGGAAAAAGATCTGAACACTGAAAACTACAAAATGTTGATAAAAGAAATTGAAGAAGACATGAATAAATGGATAGATATCCAGTGTTCATGGATTAGAATTATTAATAGTGTTAAAATGTTAATACTACCCAAAGTGATCTACAGATTCAATCAATATCAAAATTCCAATGTCATTTTTAACAGAAATAGAAAAGACAATCCTAAAATTTGTATGGAACCCCAAAATATCTGGAATAGCCAAAGCAACCTTGAGCAAAAAGAACAAAGCTGGAGGCATCACACTACCTGACTTCAAAATATACAACAAAACTATGCCAATCAAAACATCATGGTACCTGCATAAAACAGACACACAGACTAATGGGACAAAATATAGAAATTAGAAGAAATATCCATGTATATATGGTCAATTGATTTTTGAATAAGGCAATAAGAAAAGAAAGAACAGTTCCTTCAATAAATGTTGCTGAGAAAACTAGATATCCACACACTTAAGAATTATATTAGACCCACATCTCTATATACAATAATCAACTCAAAATTGATTAAGGACTTAAATCTAATTACCACAAACTTTAAAACTACTAGCCAAAAACATAGGAGAAAAACTTCATGACATTATTCTGGGTAAAGATTGTTTTCAAGATGATGCCAAAAGCACAGGCAACTAAAGCAAAAATATACAAATGGGATTACATTAAACCAAAAACCTTCTATGTAGCTAGAGAAACAATAAGCAGAGTAAGGAGACAACCTACAGAATGGGAGAATATGTTTGCAAACCATAATCTGATAAAAGGTTAATATTCACAATATATAAGAAATTCAACCCAGCCAAAACAAAAATAGCCCAATTAAAAATAGGCCAAAGACCTCAAAGAAGACATACAAATAGCAAAAAATTGTATAAAAACATGCTTAACATCATTAGTCATCAGAGAAATGCAAACAAAACCACAACGAGATACTATAACCGTTAGAATGGCTATGATCAAAAAGAAAAATAACAAGTGGTGGCGTGGATGTGGACAGATAGTAACCCTTGAACATTGTTGGTGAAAATGTAAATTAGTAGAGCCATAATAAAAAAACTGTAAAGGTTCCTCGAATAAATAAAAATAGAACTACCATATGATCCAGTAATTTCACTACTAAGTAAATATTCACATGATATTAAGTCAGTATGTTGAAAGATACCTGCAATCCCTTGTTTTTGCAGCATTATTCAGAATTGCCAAGATACTAAATCAACCTAAGTTTCCATCAACACGTGAATGGATAAAAAACTGTGGTATATATACATACTAGAATATTTTTTCTGCCTTTAAAAGGAAGGAAATTCTGTCATTTGCACCTGTGTGGTTGAACCTGAAGCACATTACGTTAAGTAAAATAATCCAGGACAGAAGGGAAAATATCAAATGATTTCACTTATATGTAGATTATAAAAAAGTCAAACTCATAGAAACAGAGTAAAGTGCTTGTTAACAGAGCTTGAGGGTAGGTGGATTAGGAAGATATTGATCAAAGGACACAAAATTTCAGTTAGACAGAAGGATAAACTCAAGAACTTATCCTTCTAATTTCAGTTAGAGCTTTATCTTTCTGTCTAAAATTTTGTGGTGACTACAGTTAATAAAAATATATTTTATATATGAAAATTGCTATGAGAAGAGTGGGCATTAAGTACTCTCAGCATGAAAAAAATAATAAGTATGTGAGGTAATAATACATTAATTAGCTTGATTTAGCCATCTCACACTGCATACATATATCAAAACATCATGCTGTATATCATAATATATAACATGTTATTTGTCAATTGAAAACTAAATTTAAAAAACATATATAATTACAAATAGTGATGATTCACATGGATGAAGTAGAGAGTGCTGTAAGAATATCCTCTAAAGGGGTCTGCTCTAGACTAGGGTACCAGGAATGGCCTACTGCAATAAACTGAATGCTTACAAACCCCCAAATTTACATGTGAATATCCTAACTCCCAAGGTGATGGTATTAGGAGTTGGGGCTTTGGAGACGTGACTAGATTGTGAGGGCAGAGTTATCTATAAGGCAGGTGCCATCTATGAGAAAGTGAGCCCTCACCGGACACAGAATTGCCAGGACTTTTATCTTTGACTTTCCAGCCTCAAACCTATGAAAAATCGATGTTTGTTGTTTATAAGTCATACAGTTTATCATATTTTCTTATAGCACCCCTAACAGACTGATATGGTTTGGCTCTGTGTTCTCACCCAAATCTCATGTTGAATTGCAATTCCCATTGTTGGGGAAAAGACCTGGTAGGAGGTGATTAGATCATGGGGGCACATTTTCCCCTTGTTGTTTTTGTGATAGTGAGTGGGTTCTCATAAAATATGGTTGGTTAGAAGTGCGTAGCACAGCTCCTTTCACTGTCTCTCCCTCCTGATCCAGCCATGTAGGACATACCAGCTTCCCCTTCCCCTTCCACCATAATTGTAAGTTTCCTGAGGCCTCCCCAGCCATGCTTCCTGTACAGCCTGCGGAACAATGAGCCAATTAAAGCTCTTTTCTTCATAAAGTACCCAGTTTCAGGTAGTTATTTATAGTAGTGTGAGAATGGACTAATGTAGAAAATCGGTATCAGAGAAGTGTGGCATTGCTGTAAAGATGACTGAAAATGTGGAAGCAACTTTGGAACTCGGTAACAGTTCGAGGCTGAAACAGTTTGGAGGGTTCGGAAGGAGAAAGGAAGATGAGGGAAAGTTGAGAACTTCCTAGAGACTTGTTGAATTGTTGTGACCAAAATGCTGATAGTGATATGGACAATGAAGTACAGGCTGAGGTGGTCTCAGATGGAGAAGATGAACTTGTTGGGAACTAGAGTAAATGTGACTCTTGTTATGCTTTAGCAAAGAGACTGGCGGCATTTTGCCCCTGCTCTAGAGATCTGTGGAACTTTGAACTTGAGACTGATGATTTAGGGTATCTGGCAGAAGAAATTTCTAAGCAGCGAAGTGTTCAGAAAGTGATCTGGCTGCTTCTAAAAGCCTAAGGTAATTTACATAAACAGAGAAATGACCTGAAACTGGAACTTATATTTAAAAGGGAAGTAGAGCATAAAATTTTGGAAAATTTGAGGCTGACCATGCAGTAAAACAGCAAAACTGATTTTCTGGGGAGAAATTCAAGCCTGCTGCAGAAATTTGCATAAGTAACGAGGATCCAAATGGTAATAGACAAGACAATGGGGAAAATGCCTCTAGGGCATTTCAGAGACAGTTGCAACAGCCCCTACCATCACAGATCTTGAGGCCTAGGAGGTAAAAACGGTTTCATGGCCAGGCCTGGGGCCCCACTACTCTGTGCAGCCTCAGGACATGGTGCTCTGTATCCCAGCTGCTCCGTCTCCAGCAGTCACTAAAAGGGGGCAATGTACAGCTTGGGCCATTGCTTCAGAGTGTGCCAGCGCCAAGCCTTAGTGGTTTCCACATAGTGTTGGACCTGCAGGTGCACAGAAGGCAGGAGTTCAGGCTTGACAGCCTCTGCCTAGATTTCACAGGATGTATGGAAATGCTTGGATGTCCAGGCAGAAGTCTGCTGCAGGGGCAGAGCCCTTATAGAGAAACTTTACTAGGACAATGTGGAGGAAAAATGTGGATTTGGAGCCCCCACACAGAGTCTCCACTGGGGCACTGCATAGTGGAGCTATGAGAACTAGAGGGCCACCAGAATGGTCTGGAGATCAACCAACAGCTTGCACCATGCACCTGGAAAAGCTGCAAGCACTCAATGTCAGCCCTTGAAAACTGCTGCAGGGGCTGTACCCTCCGAAGCCTCAGGGGTGGAGTTGCACAAGTCCTTTGGCACCCACCCCTTGCACCACTGCAGCCTGGAAGCAAGAAATGGAGTCAAAGGAGAGTATTTTGAAGTTTTAAGATTTAATGACTGCCCTGTTGGTTTTGGACTTGCATGGGGCCCATAGCCTCTTTGTTTTGACCAATTTCTCCCATTTGGAATGGGAGCAGTTACCCAATGCCTTTACCCCCATTGTTTCTAGGAAGTAACTAACTTGTTTTTTATTTCACATGCTCATAGGTGGAAGGGACTTGTCTGTCTCAGATGAGGCTTTGGACTTGGACTTTTGAGTTAATGCTGGAATGAGTTAAGACTTTGGGGGGCTGTTAGGAAGGCATGATTGTGTTTGGAAATGTGAGAAGGACATGAGATTTAGGAGGTGCCAGGGGTGGAATGATATGGTTTGTCTCTGTGTCTCCACCCAAATCTCGTGTCAAATCGTAATTCTCAATTTTTGGAGAGGGACCTGATGGGAGGTGATTGGATCATGGGGCAGATTTTCCCCTTCTGGTGATAGTGAGTGAGTTCTCATGAGATCTGGTTGTTTAAAAGTGTGTAGCACCTCCCCCCTTTTTCTCTTCCTCCTGCTCCAGCTTCCCCTTCGCCTTCTATCATAATTGTAAGTTTCCTGAGGCCTCCCCAGCCATGCTTCCTACACAGTCTGTGGAAGGATGAGCCAAGTAAACCTTTTTTCTTCATAAAGTACCCTGTCTTAAGTAGTTCCTTATAGCAGTGTGAGAACAGACTAAGACACAGACTAAGACACCTCCCTATGAAAGTGATATTAAAGTTGGTGACTAAAGAATGAATTAGGATTTAGCAAGGTAAAAGTAGGGTAGAGTGAGGGGAGAATTCCAAGCATATTGAACAGCATATGCAAAGGCCCTGAGGCAAGAAATCCTTCAAATGTGATCTAATAACTCAGAGAAGTCAAAGTATTTGGACAGAGAAAGAGAAAAGAAGCAAGGGAGTGAGTAGAACAAGATGAGACTGATAAGACTTGCAGGTTCCTAATCATTCAAGGTCTGGCCTTTGTGTTGAGCACGTTTTACAGTACATTAAAGGCAATGGGGAGTCTTTTAAGAGTTTTAAGCAGAATACTGTTATAATCCGATTGGTGTTTTAAAATTTTACCATGGTTAAAGTGTACAGAATGCATTATCACCTGCCTTGGTTAAAACAGAGGTGTGGAGGAACAGCTGCAGGTTTGACTCTTCGAATCTTTTATGTCAACGAGAAATGTAAGTAATCAAATAACTGAAGATCTAACATGCTAATGATCTCAAGGGATTATGCCTCTCCCCTAAAGTCCATCTATAATATCTTGAAAATTCAGATTTTAAAGAGGTGGATGCAGGGAGAAGGTGATGTCAGAGCTACTTCTCAGGCTTCCAGCACGAGTAATACGGGGGCGGGAGGGTGGGGGTCATTTGCTGAAATGGGCAAGACTGTGAGAAGTAGGTTTTGAGGAGAAATCAATTAGGTAGTTGCATATGTAGGTTTTTAGCTTACATGAGAGGTCTGGGCTGTAGACAATGGTAGATAAAACAGATAAAATAAATTCTTATATATGTACTTGAACTGCTTCTGAAATAGAGACTTATGTTACCTGCCCATTGTTATTCCAGACATTTTTTCTGACACTTTGATCTTATTTCATGAACTTGATTCCAGGAACGACAATTAACTAGCTATGTGACTTTGAAGAAATTACTTAACCTCATGGGAGCCTCAGCCTGGCATACAACAAATTATAATAGAATTGTTGAAGGCAAGAGCATATTTGTGTTCCAGTATCCTCTGCACCACTTATTAATTTATGACACTTAGGTCATTTAAATTATCTTTGCCTCCGTTTCTTCATCTATAAAATAAGGATAAGGACATGATTTACTCTAAGGCTTTTTTGAGGGTAAATAAATTATAATGTATGTAAAACTAATTTTTGTCACAATGACTGAAACATGGTGAGCCTTAAATAAATGTGTTATCACAGCAGTTGTAGGACACAGTCAATAGATGTGTCCTCACTTCCTTTCTTCCTTCACCTTCTTTTCCAAACACTTTAATTCAATCAATTTTTGACCACTTATTATGTTCACCACCTTTTCTTTCCTCAGTTAGAACACATTAAGATATGAGAATTTAGTGCTCACCTTGTCGCTACCAGAATCAAATATGCAATAAAAATAGCAGTGCAAAGAGAGAATGAACGAAAAGCACTTTATTATCTTTTCTCTAGTATTGGTAAAAACAGACAGCAGTTCTGGGGAAACATTGGGTTCTGTCTTCTAAACTCTTGTTGCAAAAAATAATATTTCTCCTGTGTGGGTATCCTCACTGCCAAAAAGATGAATAAATACACACACACAATACTATCAAGAGTTAAATAATTTCACCTATTGAGGCCATCTCTTTTCAGCTTAATTGCCTTAAACTTGGCATTATATTGCCTGGTTCTTCCTATTAGATACTGTTTATCATGTTACCTTATTTCTTACTATTATCTGTGTTGCCAGAGCCCAGAGTAATATGATGACAAGGTAAATAGAAGTCTGCAGCCAGTCATGTAGGTTCTGAACACACTACAACTGAGGGCAAGCAGGGAAGCAAGCAAGTATGAGAGGCACGGAACCAGTGAGAAAATCAATGGGTAAAGAATCATTGTGGATAAATGAGAAAGTAAACGTGACTCACCAGCATTAAGGAAATCACAAGGTTGTCCTAAAACTAGGGCCAGGCTCCTCTCTCAAGAAGGAATTCTTGTTTGTTGCCTGTTGGAATAAAAACAAGTCCTGAGTAATGCACAGTCTGTGTGTCAGATAAGTGAATGCATGTTTTGTCTCTGCTTGGAAAGAGTAAGGGGTTCAGAGTTGAAGGTAGATCTTGAAACCCAAAGAACTCCAGGTAGCAACAGCAGGCAGCCTGAGTCTGTATTTTTCCTCACATAATCCATCACCTTTCTTTTCCTGTCCTTATCTGGAATTCTTGGAATAGACTAGTTGGCAGAATACTAACAAATCTGCTAATCTTTCTAGCTATGTGTTTTTCTTTTGCATTATAAAAATAACACTGCTCTGGCTCTACCCCTGAGACATCCAGTGGTCCATACCAATACCCTGATCTCCAATGATTGTTGTGAGATATGATGCCCAGTTTTCGTCACCCTCAGTACTTGAGAACTCTTAATTTCTATCTATCTAACGAGGCTTCTGACATATCACCTGTTCTCTTTGCACTTGTCGACCAGTACTGATTTACAACTTGTTTCTGATTCTACATGCCTAAATTGTTTCTCAAGTTTTGTTTTATCATTAGTGTTTCAACTCACACAATAGACTATGCAAACCATAGTGCCATTAGACAGAAAATGATGAGAGACAGATAAATCAGAAAGAAAGTATTGAAAATCACCAACGACAAAAGCAAGAGAGGAAGTTTGCATCAAATCCTCTTTTCTTTAAACTTGTATACAAATATGAAATTATGGCATCTAGAAAAGTTGTGATGCTGCTAATACTTATTAAAAATAAATACATAGACTTGATACCACATAGTGTTTTGTTCGGTGAGATATTCGGAGTAGAATAAACTAGATTTACTTGTTTCTGTGGTAGAGACTGGCCAGTTCTTCACCAGTCTCTACCACTGTATTTTTTCTTTTTCCTACATTTCCCAGCTTCCCGTGGAGTTAATTGTAGTAATATGACTGAATACTAGCCAACTGATTATGAGAGGCGTCATGTGCAATCCTTACAGGACTGATTCATAAAACTGTTCATACTTGATTCTCTAAGCTCTTTCTCTTGGTTGAAGTAGAGGGGCCTGATGACCTCGAAAACCATGTATTGAAGATGGAACCTCCATGAGATCGAGATATTCTAGGACCGTGAATCACCAACTGACAGAGAACCACTTGCTGATCAGGAACATTCATTTTGAAATTTGTGTGTGAGAAAAAAGGCTCCTATAAGGTTTGAGTCCTTGTATATTTTTGGATTTGTTTATTACCAAAGCTAATATCAACTTACATAATAAAGTAACCAAAAACAATCGCTAGTATTTATTGAGCTCCTATATAAAACAAACTCTATAAATGAGAAGTGGCTGCTGCTGCTAGTAAATAGGATAGGAATTGGGTTTAAAACACTAATGTTTTTCACTACATACCCACTGAAACATGTCTCATGTAGTTTAGAAAGAGTGCACTATGTATATTTATTTATTTTTCCAGTTTTACCGAAGTATAATTGACAAGTAAAATCGTATGTATTTTAAGTGTACAACATGAGGATTTGATATATGTACACATTGTGAAATGATTGCCACAGTCAAGCTAATTAACACAACCATCACCTTACATAGCTGTTATTGTGTTTGTGTGTGTGTGGTAAGAACATTTAAGATCTACTGTCTTAGTAAATTTCAAGTGTACAACACAGTTTTGTTAACTATAGTCACCATCCTGTAGATTAGAACCCCAGAATTTACTCATCTTATAACTAAAACTGTGTACCCTTTGACTAACATCTCCCCTGGCCCCTGGTAACCACCATTCTACTCTCTGCGACCATGAATTAGATTTGTGAAAGGAAAATCAATCTCAGGACCCCCAAATTAGAAAGCCGAAAGGAACAGTCAAGCTGGGAACTGCTTAGGGCAAACCTGCCTTCCATTCTATTCCTAAAATAAATAGCTACTAAGATAAAAAAAAAAAGCTACATATCTCCCACACAATTTATCCATAAGGAAATTCCTTGTAGACAAAGGACAGACAAAACTCAAAGTCATCCATCTGCTCACTGAGATAAACGCATCTCTGATTGCTTCCTTTGGAAAAGCTAGTAAAAGACTCAAAAGAATGCAACAATTTGTCTCTTATCTACCTGTGACTTGGAAGCCCCCTCCCTGCTTTGAGTTTCCTACCTTTCTGGACCAAACCGTTGTACATTTTGCACATGTTGATTGACGTCTCATATCTCTCTAAAATGTATAAAGCCAAGCTGTGCTCCAATCACCTTGGGCACATGTCACCAGGACCTCCTGAGGCTGCATCATACCTGCACATCCTTAACCTTGGTAAAATAGACTTTCTAAATTAACTGAGACCTGTCTCAGATATTTGGGGTTCACATTTGGTGACCATGAAGGGACTCTGAGTGAAGGTGGCCCTGATCTTTGACAAATCATCGGTGCTTGGTACACGCTTGAGATATCTTCATGGGTCAAACAAATAGGACATTTGGCTGACGCCTGGGAGCCCCCGCTCCAGAGAATCCCTGATCTCCCAAAATTTGGTCAAGATCTAAAGTTAATTTTTCTGAACAACTTATTTTTCTGTCATTTACTTGCTTCCAACAAGGAAGGCGTTTTCCTGCTTCCATGACGATGGAAGGCAGGTAACTCCATTCTGGAGTTTGAGTTCACTTCTGACAGGCAATGTGAGTTTTTTCCTGTGTCTAGGATGGTAGAGAGCAGTCTTCAGCCTGAGACCTATCCCTAGGTAAGTAGCTAAATTGTGGTTTCGTCTTGGCTAAAGTTACAATTAAAGCCAGCCGGTCTTAATTTCTCCTTACCATTACAGTGCTCAGTTGTTGGGTTTGTTGTTGTTGTTGTTGTTGTTGTCGTTGCTGTTGTTTTTTCTGGCCTTTCTCCTGTCAGACTTGACCAACTGTACCTGACTTGGTCTAATCTGAATGAGAATTCCAAATTATGAGAAACAAGTCCTCTCTGAGAAAAACAAAACAAAACCATGAGCTTGGTTTCTGCGTTTGATTCCTGTCTTTAAAAAAAATTCTTATTTAGTTTACTATTCTTCCACTCAATTCCTCCTTTCCCCTTTGCCATTTTCAGTACCAAGATAAATCTAGAGAAGATTTCTAATGACTCTAACCCCTGTAAGAACTCAGAACTAAGGCACCACTCACATCTTGGGGTGTTCTGTTTTCTTTGCGGGGTTTCAAGAGTCATGGGCAGATTCTTAGGTCTAAAGTTCTGCTCTCTTGTACTGCATTACATGAACTCTTTGGTTTTTTGGGGTACCAGAGATTATCTTGTACTGTGAGAGGATTTGACCTCAGCATGTGTAATGGTGTAAGAGAGCTACAAAGTTAAAAGTGGCTAAGGACAGTTTACAGGAATTGGTCTTATCTGTTTTTGTTTGTCTGTTCGTTTGTTTGTTCCTCCTAGGAAGCTGCTGTTTAGGATCCTAATTTTAATTCCTAGGTACATTATAAAGAGTCTTCTCCATTCTCTTTCCTCCCAAAATTAATCTCAATTTGGCTTGTGTGCATATTTGCATGAGGAACTAAACTGTCGTTTGCATAGATAAAGGAGAGACTGAGTTTCCTCAGCTCCGAAGCGAAAGGGCATTTTGCTCTTCTCAGCTGAAAGTCACCCATGGGTGACAGGGGGCCAAGTGATAGTGTCTGGGGGGTTGTGCATTTCTGAGACACAGGGCCAGAGATTAAAACTATTCAACTTCTCAAGGCCCAGGGGCTATCGCAGAATACGTGGGTGCATGAGATTTTAAGAGCCAATTTTGAAAAATAAAATAAGTTCAGTTTCTCTATAACTTAACAATTAATGTCAAAGGCAGGCCAGCATATGGGCACCTGCATTTGATTAACAAGGTTTATTTGGAGCATTAACCCACTCCTTATTAAAGGTTAAAAAGGCTTATGAAAATTATATCTTTTAGTCAAGATGATTAAAATTTTATAGATTGTTTATAAAATTTGGGAAAACAAATTTAATTGGCTTCGTGCTGTTTTTATTAGGGCTTATTGTTGGGGGAATTAAGTCTCCTCTCCCAAAGAATAAAGGTTTTCACTGTTTTTAAAAATCTTTGAGTTATCACTTTGGCTAAATGAATGACTTATTTTACAATGATTGTTGATTCAATTTTGTGATATCAAGCATTTTATACATTTTATATTTGACAAACTTCCCAAAGTCAAATTCTAACTTTGATCCTCATTAATTTTTTGATATTGGTCTCTTGAAGTCCAAAAGAGACATATTCGGCTTGTTTGAGATAATAAAATCATACAGGAAGTATTGTCAAATATAAAACAGTGTTTCCCCTTCTTTGGATTATATTTATATAAATGTGTTATTAGTATGTGTTCCAGAACTATATGAAATTCTTTTGATTCTGATATGTTTTAGCATGTTATTATGAGTAGTTATGATTATTATGTAAAATTGTTGTATGGCACAGAAGTAACCAAGTTTCCTTGTCAATTGTGTTTTTAACTATGACTGTTTTAAAACTTGTGTCATCCACAATTGTTTTACTTTTATCCTTTTCAAAATGTGGTTTAGGACTCTGACAGGTGCTCCTGAATGCATGTTTTGGAGATTGTGATGCTAGAATAGAGAAAAGTCTTCAAAATCTACCAGGGAGAGCTGAAATGTCCATGAATATCAAGCAGAATGTGAGTTAACTGCATGGACTCAACTAACAGAATATTGAAATACTCCTTTTATGATTTTTGCTTAAAACGTTGCTGATCCTTTCTCTGTTTTCCAGAGCCAAGAAAAATTTTCTTTTGAGCTATTTACAGCTTTTAACAATTGAGTAAACTATACTCCTAAAAGCGAAATTTGGAGCATATTTCTCTCTACCTGATTCCTCCAAAATTTGGAAACTAGTTGTGAGTATCCTTCACTTATGGCAATGTTATTTGCATAAGTACAAATTCTTATTGTTTCTGTTTTGTTTTGTAACAGGACACAATTGGAGACACTGGTTTTTACCAGTGTTTTGACTGGAATAGCATGCTGTCAGATACAGACTCCTTTACGGAATTAAAGTTGACTTTTAGAGCCAATAAAAGCCCCTTGGGAAAGCTAACCTCATACCTTGTCCAGACAGTCCCAGTACAGGTTCCTGACCGGTAGTAAGTAAAGAATGTCACTTTCTGACAGACTCAGGAGCCCCAGATTCTCTTGGGACCTCTAGGTGAATAATTCACCCAATTAATACAGGTATTTGCAGGCACAGGCTAAGATTGAGGCATTAAAGTTGAATCTGAGATCCCTTATCAAATGAAGTTCCAGCAAAGCCAATTTTTGTTAAAGAGGAGCCTACATGGTAAATGTTTATTCTTGTTGACTTTATGCAAATACTCTGGCCAAATATAATGAGACTAAGACTTATTTTGCAAATGAATTTCTCCCATGATTTGTCTTTAGTGAAAATGGGACTGAAGAGAAACATCAAAATAAACGATTGTACACATGCTCTTAGAGTCTAGTCTTGCCTAATGTTTTTCAATTTTTATTATTTTCTACAGGTTGGAGTGAATTGTAACATTTTTCCTGGCTAAGAGTCTCCAAAATAATGTTTTCAGTTCCTTCTTTCCATTCATTTTTTCCCTATTTTTTTTCTGATTTGAAATAACTAAAAATGAAGCTGTATTTTCTTAAAGCCCTGCAAACTGAAGCCAGATAACATAAACTTCAGAAGAAAATAACAGCAACCTATTTACATACATAAGCCACTTTCCTACCTTCCTACTGATGTATAGATTTCAGAGTAATAGGCCTATATAGATTTTCCAAAATTGGTATTCTTTTTTTGTTTGTTGTTGCTTTTCTTCCTTACCCCCACTATTTTTTCTCTGTAGGACATGAGACTTTACAATCTGCTAAAAATGAGCTTTCCTAATAACATGGGACCGACCCATCTAAGAATAAACCATTCTTGCTATATCAGACAAAACCTGAGACCAGAGACTCATTTTTTTCTAAAATCCTGTCTCCAGAATATTTTAAAACGAAAAGTGTGGGAAATGAGACAGAAAAATCTCAAGAACCTCAAATCCCTAAGTCAAAGGGAAAAGTCAAGCTGGGAACCACTTATGGCAAATCGGTCTACCATTCTATTCCTAAAATAGATACCTGCTAAGATAAAAAAAAGTTACATACCTCCTTCGCAATTTGTCTATAAGAAAATTCTTTGTGGACAAAGGACAGACAGAACTCAAAGTCATCCCTCTGCTCACTGAGATAAATGAATATCTGATTGCTTCTTTTGGAAAGACTAATCAGAAACTCAGAAGAATGCAACCCTTTTCCTCTTATCTACCGATTACCTGGAAGCCCCCTCCCTGCTTTGAGTTGTCCCGCCTTTCTGGACTGAACCAATGTACATCTTACATATATTGATTGATGTCTCATGTCTCCCTAAAATGTATAAAACCAAGCTGTTCCCAGACAACCTTGGACACGTGTCATCAGGACCTACTGAGGCTGTTTCATGGGCACATTCTTAACCTTGGTAAATTAAACTTTCTAAATTGACTGAGACCTGTCTCAGATATTTGAGGTTCACAGACTTTTTCAGATTGTCTATATTAGAGAGATCATACAGTACGTGCTTTTCTGTGCCTAGCTTACATTACTTAGCATAATGTTCTCCAGGCTCGTTCATGTTGTGGAAGATGGCAGAATTTTCTTCTTTTTAAATGCTGAATAATAATATTTTATTGTGTATGTGTGTATATGTGTGTATATGTATCCGTTCATCCATGCACAGGCACTTAGGTTGTTTCCATATCTTGGCTATTGTAAATAATGCTGTAATGAACATGGGAATTCAGATATCTCTTTCATATACTGATTTCATTGCCATTAAATATTCACCTAAATGTAGAAATGCTGTGTCATATGGTAGTTGTATTTTTAACTTTTAGAGGAACCACCATACTGTTTTCCATAACAACATTACTAATTTACGTTCCAACCAGCAGTGTACAAGGGTTCCCTTTTCTCAACACCCTCACCAACAATTATTGTCTCTTTCCTCTTGATAACAGCCATCCCGACAGGTGTGGGGATATCTCATTGTGGTTTTGACTTGCAAATCCCTGATGATTAGCGAGGCTGAATATCTTTTCATATAACTGTTGGTCGTTTTTATATCTTTTTTTGGAAAAGTGTCTATTCAGGTTCTTTGCCCACTGTTTAATTAGGCCATTTGAGATTTCTTTTTTGTAAATATTAAGTTATACAAGTTACTTTTACATTTTGCATATTAATTCTTCATATTATATTATAATTTGTATATAATACACAGTATGTAAATATTTCATCCTGCTTCACAAGTTGCCTTTTTATTTTATTGATTATTTTCTTCGCTGTGCAGGAAGTGCAGCAAAGTCTCAGTTTGATGTAGTCTCAATAGTTTATTTTTATTTTTGTTGCCTTTACTTTAGCAGTCATATTAAAGTCATATTAAAGAAAAAAATCATTGCCAAGACCAATGTCAAGGAGCTTTTTCCTACTAGTTTTACAGTTTTAGATCTTATGTTTAAGTCCTTAATTAATTTCAAGTTAATTTTTGTGTATTGTGTAAGACAAGGCTCCAATTGCACTCTTTTGGATGAGGATATCGAGTTTTCCCAACACTATATAATAAAAAGATTCTCCTTTCCCCATTGTGTGTATTCCTGGAAAAGATTAGTTGACCGTACATGTGTGGGTTATGTAGGGGATTTCTATTCTCTTCCATTAGTCTATGTGCCTGTTTTTATGCCAGTACCATGATGCTTTGATTACTAAAACTTTGTAGTAGATTTTAAAGTCAGGTAGTGTGATGCCTCCAGCTTTGTTCCTCTTGCTCAAGATTGTTTTGGCTATTTGAGGTCTTTCGTAATTCCAGTAAATTTCAGCATTTTTTCTATTTCTGTAAAAAATGCCATTGAAATTTTGATAAGGATTGCATTTAATCTGTAGATCACTTTTGTCAGACATTTTAGCAATATTAATAATTTCGATTCATGAACAAGAGAAATTTTTCCCTTCATTGTTGTCCCCTTCGATTGTTTTCAACCATGTTTTATAGTTTTCAGTGTACAGGGTCTTCTATCTCCTTGATTAAATTTATTCCTAAGTTTTTTATTTTTTGAGCTATTATAAAGGGGATGCTTTTCTTAATTTCTTTTTTGAATAGTTTGTTGCTTGTGTATAGATATGCTACTGATTTTTGTAGGCTGATTTTGTATCCTGAAACGTTACTGAATTTCTTTATTTGTTCTAATAGTTTTGGGGGGAAGTCTTTAGGGTTTTCTACGTGTAAGATCATTTTGTCTGCAACCAGAGACAATTTCACTTCAATGCCTTTCTTATTTCAGTGCCTTTTATTCTTTTCTCTTGCCCAATTGTTCTGGCTAGGACTTCCAATACTTTCAGTACTCTGTTGAATAGAAGTGAAAGCAAGCCTCCTTGTCTTTTTCCTGATATAAGAAGAAAAGCTTTCAGCTTTCAACATCGATCATGATGGTAGTTATCGGCTTGTCATACATGGCTTTTATTATACTGAAGTACATTTTTTCTGTACCTAGTTTGTTGAGCATTTTTCATGACAGGATCTTGAATTTTGTCAAATGTTTTTATGCATCTTTTCGGATCATCATAGGATTTCATCTTCTATTCTGTTCATTATATCACATTCATAGATTTATATATATTGAAATTTCATTGCATCTAAGGAATAAATCCCATTTGATCATGGTGCATGATCCTTTTAATGTGCTGTTGAATTTTGTTTGTTAGTATTTCGTTTAGAATTTTTACATCTAAGTTCATCAAGGATATTAGTCTGTAAATTTTTTCTTGCAGTGTCCTTGTCTGGTTTTAGTATGAAGGTAATGCTAGCCTTATAAAATGAGTTTGGGCATGTCCCCACCTCTTTAACTTTTTAGAATAGTTTCAGAAGGAAAATACAGTGTGTTTGTAACAAAGACTGGAAACCAGTCACCCAAGTGAATGGCTTCAGATACAGTCTGGGTAAGGGAACATAAAACTTGGTTTGAGACAGCCTTAAATCAGTGTGATTCATGCCTGAGTGCCTGAGTCTGTCTCTCCAGTGACAGAAGCCCTGTATTACTCAAATATGTATCCTCTTCTTCTCCAGTACCTTGTTCAGTGTCTTGCAAATAGTTGATGTCCACCGGATGATCTTACAAATGAATTGGTTTGAATACAAAGTACAAAGTTTGGAACTGTGGTAAGTTAGTTTCATAGCTCCTATTTTGTTTTTTCTAGATTCACCCTCCTGAAAATTGTCTTGTGTATGAGGTCAAATCTAAAAATAATTTTTAAGAAATTTAAATTACCTCTTAGGTGATACTTTAGCTCATCTCTTATACCTTTCTGTGCTTTTAAAAGCAGATAACTTAGGTAAAGCTCTTAGCACAATTCCTAGAATATGCCAAGCACTCAATAAAATGGCAACTGTTATCATTAACATCAGGTTTCACTGTGATCTCTCATTGATATTCTCCTTTTGGATATTTTTCCTGTCTAGTGTTGGTGTTTCTAATGCTATGATTTCTACTGCTGTGCCTTATCTTCTCTAATTTCATTCATTCACATTACATTTACCAGACACTGAAACATACTCTATATGTATTACCTCATTATTCCTCATTAAAAATGGGGTTTGGTATATTTGTTCTACAAATGAGAAAACCAAGACCCATAATTTAAGTATCTTGTCTAAGATCACACAGCTTTAAATGACAGAACTGGAATTCAAAACCAAGTCTGCCCAACTACAAAGCGTAGGCTATCCACAGCACTAATAACTGAATTTTCCTTTTCTTTAAAGAGAAATTACTATCATTATTAGCTCATTAGTTACATAACATGGAGTAGACATTTAAGGTTGGAAGGAATATAGTCCATAGTAAGCTAGAGCCAGCTTATAATAGCTTGCAAGAGTAGATATTTTCCCAGTTCCATGTTCAGTGACAGCCCATCCACAGCTTGAAATTCTCCATGGTGGGTTGGAGTGTTTGCACTGTAAAAATTATCAAATGGTACACACGGCACAAATAAAGTCTTCTCTTCTTTTTCTTTTTCTTTTTAATTTTTTTTTTTTGAGATGGAGTTTCGCTCTTGCTGCCCAGACTGGAGTGCAGTGGCACGATCTCAGCTCACTGCAACCTCCGCCTCGTGGGTTCAAGTGATTATCCTGCCTCAGCCTACCGAGTAGCTGGGATTATAGGCAGCCGCCACCACACCAGGCTGATTTTTGTATTTTTAGTAGAACGGGATTTCACCACATTGGCCAGGCTGGTGTCGAACTCCTGACCTCAGGTGATCCTCCTGCCTTGGCCTCCCAAAGTGCTAGGATTACAGCCATGAGCCACTGCGCCTGATTTCTCTTTCTTTTTACAAGCAAATGACTGGTTTTGTAGTACAGACTGTTTGGTTCATAAGGAAATAAGGTTAGAGGAGGCTAATGGCTTATCCAATGTAATAGAGCTAGTTTGTGGCAGAGATGGAAACATAACCCAGGTTTTCTGACCCCCAATATATAATGTAAAAGCTGTTGCCACCTCCTCCCTTATTTGGATAGAAATCAGAGGGAGAGTGAGAGAGAGTTCATGAAGTGTGTAATAATACAGAGCATCATAGATTCTGCATTGTAAGAAAAGTTGAATATCTTATCTAGTATTTCCCAACAGTAGCTTCATATAAGACTCACCTGAGGCAACTGTGAAAATTAACATTTTCCTGGACCATCTACTGAATGAGACACTCCAGGTGAATCTGCATGCTTAATATGAATCTCTGCATGTTGCTATACAGCCACAGATTCTCATTCAGAAATCGCTTTATGTAGCCCAATTTTGTATTCCATGTGTGAAACCTCTCCACATAATTCATGCTTTTATCCTGTATGTGTTTAACTCTAACCTCTAAGCTTTAAACAGTTCATTCCCTTAAGTCATTTTTTTGTGTAAGGTTTGCACATTACAATGTGAAACAAGTTTCCAGAAACTAATGACTTATTGTATTAAATATATATATATATATATACAAATTATGTTGGTATGATAAAAGAACTTTTGTTCTTGGGGACTTTATAGTCACTGTCTTCTTTGGGATGCAGGAAAGGATTATCAGAAAATTTGTGTGTGTGTGTGTGTATGTGTGTGTGTGTGTGTGTGTATGTGTGTGTGTGTATGTGTGTGTGTGTGTATGTGTGTGTGTGTATGTGTGTGTGTATGTGTGTGTGTGTATGTGTGTATGTGTGTGTATGTGTGTGTGTGTGTGTATGTGTGTGTGTGTGTGTGTGTGTGTATGTGTGTGTGTGTGTGTACAGAATGGGAGAAAGGGTAGCCTCAAGAATGTCCTCATTTCAGGGCTCTGTGAGGAGCTTGGAGTGCTCAGGGGATGCCCCGCTTTGGCACTAAGTGTGAAGGCAGGGAATGTCCCGCTGAAAGAAGCCAGCCGTGATCACTGGCAGGGAGAGCAATAAAAACAGAGACTTTGTTCTCAAAAGCTTGCTGAAAGTATAACATTGGACCATTGAGACAGCTCAGTCTCTCACACACACTCCCACTGGGCTTTGCCAAGATGCAGGAAGGCCTTGCTCAGCCTAGCACACAGAGAATTGCTCCCTCTGAAAGGAACCAAGTAGCTCGCAGACGGTAATAAAGTTCTTGAAAGAGTGTGCCAAAGGAAAGTTTTTAATCTTTAATTTGTTTACAACTTAAATCCAGGGTTTATCAGCAAATATGATTTGGAGGCACTCAGGATTAAGTGGGTATTTTTTTTCTTTCAAAGTCATACAAAGCTCAAAGGATACCAGCAGCTCCAAGAATATCATTTTCTCTGGAATTCTTGACTCTGGAAAAGATATCAATGAAAGACATCATAGTTATAAAGCTGTAACCTATAGCCATGAAAGAAGGCTTCCAAAATACTCCTGGTGGTTAGGAGAGCTATGCACATGACCGTTGTGGCAAATAGTATGAATTTAACTCTGGAGTCCCTAAATCCCTAGTTTTCGAGATAGTCTAATTAATGAATAAATGAATGTATGATCTAATGAATGAATGGATGGAAAATAGTCACCTGCCTGATGATAGTGCCTGAAAAGCAACCAATAAGAAACAACACATCCAAAATCTTCACAAGGAGGAGAAATTATTGATTCTTTGATTTATTCATCTAAAGTTTACCAAGCACTTACTATGAACCAGATTCTGTGATGACCACTGGGAGTATCTGTCTCAGTAGTTCTCAGACTTGAATGTGCATCAGAAATACTTGAAGGGCTCATTAAAACAGATTGCTGGCCCCACCCCTAAAGTATCTGACTTATTAAGTCTGGAGGGATGCTCAAGACTATCCATTCCTAACAATTGCCCAAGAGATGCTGATAGACAAGGGACCAGACTTCTAGAACGACAGGTTGTTCATACGGGAAGGAACATGTAAATGTTTATAATGCATAGTAATAAGTGGTAAGTGCCATGAAGTGTGTTGGGAGAGCACAGAAGAGGGGCACTTTATTCAGCTTTGGGATGAGGGGACAAGAGGAAGAGGTCACCAAAGGCTTTCCAGAAGTGGCGACACCTCAGGTGAGTCTTGGAAGTTGAGTGAGAGTTCCTATCAGGGGAGGAAGAATTTAGAAGATACTCTGGATGGAAGAAATAGCATGTATGAAAACAGAGAGGTGAGAAACAGCATGGTGATTTCAGAGAACTGCAAGTAATTTTTGGCAAGAGTTGGAGTGGATAACAAGTTTCCACTTATAACATCTAGTACAGGCTTGCCACAAAAGAGGCACTCAATAATGTGTAAACGAATGAAATGTTATAGCACTATGCTAGGGACTGTGGGAACTCCAGGATAACATGTAGTCCTAGGCTCAACCCTCGAGAAGCTGTCAAAACTGTTTTGGGGAGGAGACATGGTGCTTTCAAAGTGAAGCAGTAATTCCCCAGAGACCACAATGTGGTAGACAGCAGCCAGGGAGGCCGCCTGGATCACAGTGATTTCTTCTCTCTTCTGGAAATGATACTTAGCCTAAGGTTTGCAGACAGAGTTTAGGTTAAGTGATTCTACCTCACGCCATCCCAGAGTTTTCTGGAGATAGGTATCTGAAGCAAGTAGGTAAATCAGAGTACTTCCCTACAATTATTTGAAATGAAATGGAGAAGAAAATCTAAAACCTCCTCTAGTGAACAGCCTGTGGGTATATATACAGCACAGGAACTGTTTGTCACCATGTCTCCCAGAAGAAGCTGAGAGAAAGAAGGTTCTATGCCAATGGAAGCAAAGATGAGAGAGGGACAGAGCACTGGCAGCACTCTGAGTCTGAGTCTCTGATTCCAAATGTCCCTAAGGCCCAGCTGCCCTTGATCTTCCCACCTTTTCTTAGTAGATTAAATTCCTCAAGGGCCTTCCGGTAAATTTCCCTTTTGGCCTCAGCCAGATCAAATTGAATTTCTGTCACTTGCAATCAAATCAGCTGTGACTGCTATAGTCAGCAATCACTCAGGATTCAATGCATGAAAACGACACTGAAAGGACCTATAATCCATGTGCTAAACCTGTAGTAGAAGTGGCGTGGGTGCAGTGGGACTTGAGCCAGCATCGGGACACCTGGGCAGGACTCGGCCAAAGAAAAGTGAATGGAGGCCCTACCAAATAAAGAGAATAACTTAAAAGAAAGTGCTGTGTTAGAAATAAACATGGTTTCCAATGCTGGGGGATTGGCCTGCCGGCTGGACAATGGCTTCTTTCTGGGGTAAGTATGAAGAAGCATCAAATATGAAGGAGCTTGCATGCTAGGCTCAGACGATTGGACTTTCACTTGAAAGTCTGGAAGGACAAACGGAAGAAAGTGGTGTTTTTCAAGAGCATGAATCTCATGACAGTTTTTTTTTTTTTTTCCCTGGGGAGAGTTCTCTCTCAGTCTCTCTTTCTGAGAAGAGGTGTTCTTACGGAGAATGCTCATCGCCAGACTTCTCAGGAATTGCTAGGAACTGGGTGTGGGCAACAGGGCTCACCCTGAGACAGCTTACCCCAACCCAGAGGAGCCGAGAATAGCAGTGTGGAACATGGCCACAGAGAGCATAGCAGCCGCCAGGTGCGGTAGTGGGCAGAGCACTGGGCTGGGATTCAGAAGGTCTGTCCTTACACAAGTCACTTGCCTCATTGAACCACACTTTTCTAATCTGTAATATGGGAATAATAAGCCCCACTTTGTTTTTCTCACAGAGTGGCCATACAGAGAATTAAGATCATATGTATGTAAGAACTTTCTGCACGGCAAAGAATTGGCAAAAGGTTGTGAATATTGCAGCGTGATTTAACCCTTTATTTCAGAAAATCTGTGACAGAGCTTGCCTAAGTCATCACTAGCAGTGTACTTTTATTGGATGGGTGTGGTATTTCCCAAGCAGCCATCTCAGTTTAGGGAGACTGCTTTCCACTACCTTTTCTGGGCAGGCCCATCTTTTTAAGGCTTTTCTCTTTTTTTAGATCAGACATGCTGCAATTACAAATTACTTTCAAGACATTTTAAATCAACTAGGGAAGTATGCACATGCCCTGGTCCATGGAGACCACGTTTGCTCATCATGTTGTCTCCTCATTATTAATCCTGTCCCAAGATCCCTTTCTTTAAGCATCTCCTTCTCTTTTATGGGAGGGAGGCCTGTCTCACAACCGACAATATGTTTCCCAGAGCCATTCATCTTTTCTTTCACGCATACCACATTTAACATTCTCTCATGTCTCCGTCAGAAGAGTGCACTCACTGCAAATCCACTGGGTCCAGGCCTGATGCTGGGAGCAGGGCACACCCGTCTGGCACTGCCAACTCTGCCCTGATTTATTCGGAGATGGAGCTGAATGCCCTGAACATCTTCACCCCTGGGAAGTCCTTGTCAACGCTGTGATCTATATATGCCTTCAGGGAAACAGTCAAGATACCAATCCAAATCAGGTGTCTTCCTTCATACGGAGGAAGGGAGAGCGGTGCTCAAGCTACAGGATGGCTACAGTACCTTTGAGTGTTACGGGAATGTATGGAGTTCTGTTGCGACCACAGTTTACTTTCTGCATATTTCTCTACACTGTGTCATTGGCAAGGTTTCCGACTTTGTCATGTTCTTAAAGCTTTACAGCATGTAATAGAAGAGACATTTCAATTGTAACGTAAAAAAGATACTTTGTCACTTTTATCTTCACTGATTCAAGTCAACACATGTCCATGTCCAGAAACTTTTCTATTATCGAGCCTGCATTTTAATAGGATGACTCCGAAAAGTACCCATTTTCCTAATTATTTCAGAATTACGTGGACAGTAATTACCATCTTCCATTAGCAGCACTAGTGGTGGTTAGGACAAAATTCAAATGCATCCAGCAAGTGCTTTACACTAATATGTCTGCTTCATTAACTTCAATCAAAAGACAGCAGTGGCTCCTCATAGCAGTAACTTTGCTTTGATACATTCTCATCAAATATTGATCTGAATAGTGTGTAGGAGTTCTCTGTCAGGCTGTGTGAAATTTATTTACTGAATATATTATTTCTATCCCCAAACTGCCAGTTGCTATCTCAGAAAATGTTTTTTTCATGTTAAAAGTTTATTAACATTAAGAAATCACTAAATTTTTGGCCATTAAAACGTGTTCAGAAAAAGGTTTTTAGTGCAAAATCTTCAACAGGAAAGGAGAGGATTCAAAATTTTATCAGATGATAGATAGGTTTGCTTTTCCAGTTGGCCCGAATAATTTTTTTCCCAGAGAACCAAATCTGCGCAATCGTGACTGGCAGTGCTCCCTTCCCCCAGACAGGTTTACCCAAATGTAACTGGTGTGGCTTGCAGTTAAACAGATATTTTGTTGAACTCCGTTTCTTATTTTTTTTTTGAAACTCTTTAATAGAGATACAGGTTTCTGGTATTCGAAACTTCACAGATTCAGGAAAGAGAGAGAAATTCTCTTCTAAATGTATGCGTCATGGAGCTGAGTTCCCTATTTCACATGGACTCTTCAGTTGCAGCTGAGGCCTGTGAGGGTGGCAGAGCAGTGAACAGAATACAGAGCAGGAAAGAGAGCCTGGCCGAAGAGTTCTGAAGGAGGAGATAGGCAAGGTTATTAAATAGGTTCTGACAGTCCCGTAGAACCAGCAAGAGACAAAGCACTGGGCATGAAATGGGAATTAGAAGGCCATTTAGCAACCCAAAATGGCAACCCTATCAGCAACTGAAAGCTAGCAGGGAAAGAAAAATCCAGAAGTGTTTTCTATCTGATTTCACTGGAGATTTAAAAGTGAAGTTGCAAGAGAGTACAAAGGAAGGTTGCTTGTGATGGGGAGGTAGAAAACACAAGTGAGACAAGCCATTTTCCCAGAAATTAGGCAAACAGTTTCCGTTAAATGCAGTGTGTTGTGACTGAACGGAGAGCCAATTGACTCCAAATCGTTTGGTGTGTTGGGATCACAAACCTTGAGATGGCCTGGAATTCTTTGACAAATATTTACTGGTCACCTACGGTAGGCTTTTGTTCTAGATGATGATGAGCAAAACATGATTTCAATATTGTGCCTGTTGTCTGTGACCATCGCTGTGTTCATCCCAGTTGCCTGTGACAGTCATGATCAACAAGTCTTCACCATGACCTTCTCATCTCCATATCCAGTGCCCAAGTTATTCCTTTCTCCAACTGCAGGGTGAGATATGCCTGGACACGGTCTGCCACTGTGGCAGTTGCCCCTCAATAAACATAATTGAGAAGCTGAGGGCACACAGGGCCAGAGGCTGTTGTCAGACTCCAAATCTAAGACTGGCCCAGGTTCCAGATGCAACTCAAGAGGGCCATTTCGAAGAAAAGAGTCCTGTGTGAGTATTCTCAATCACATATAGACAGGGTCTGCCTCAGGGACTGCTTCTCCAATTGTAAAAGGATATGAACGGAATCGTACACCCTTAAGTTTTACATATGCATAAAGAGCTTTATACACAAAAACCCATGTCCAAATATCATCACACTTATTGTCCAGGGTGAGTGATGTGACTGCTACATTGCAGGCTGGAAACATCAGCTCCAAATGTTAAGTGACTTTCCCAAGGTCATACAACTGGTGACTATCAGAATCAAAACTCAAACACTGATTTTCTAATTACCGACCATTCACTGTTTTTATTATCACACGTTACATGTCTGCCCAATATTTATGCTTTATAATTCAAATGTGTATCACATAGGTATAATAACATACTCTTACCTATTTACATATGTCAATAGGCCTAATATGTCTATGCAGCTATTTAGTAATTAACAGAGTGATTGTTATTGCTATTGAATGATTACTCTGTAGCAGACACCATATTAAATATTTTAAGTTTTTTTCTTTTTTAATCCTCAACAACCCTATGAGATATGTACTCTAACATATAAGGAAATTGAGACTCAGAAGGTTACATACCTGATTCAAAGTTACATAATGTATATGAAAGGTCATGTTCTTTCTATCAGGTACTACTTACTTCATTTCTCTGATGCACACGTGCACTTGTTCTCTTTCTCTTTCTCCTCCTTTCTCTCCCTCTCTGCCTCTCTTTTGATCGTTGTCTCTCTGTCTGTGAATGCGTGCAAGTCTCTCTCATTGTCATGTAGACAATGCGCAACTCTGCTCTATAATCTAATTAAATAGTCAAATGAGATGTCATCCAATGTAGTGGATAGGCAAACACAGGACAAACAAGAGTAACAGTGGTCTCTTTGGCCCTTTTAGTTATTGAGCTGAAGTCACCCCTCCTGGGTTTTGCTTGGCCTTTCTGAAAAAGGTCTTCCTCAAGAAAAAAATTTGAGAAAAAAAAAAAAAAACTTGAAGAAGACACAGATATTTTGCTGGCTTGATAAGAAGTAGTTTGCTTCAGAGTTGTGGAGAACAATGTATTCAAAAGTGGGTAGACAAGCAAAGACTGACAATGGGAGCTATATATTTGTCTAGAGAGTAGAGAATTTTTAGAAAGTACAAGAAATGACTATAATAAAATATTACTAGTGATTCAGTATAGAATTGTGACGTATTTTGTAGAAAATTAAATAAGAAACATAGCTTGTTACCTTGCTATTACTTTAGAATTACACCAAGACTCTCCTGAAGGTTTATAATTATAAATCCAAAGGATCATTATACTGCATTACGGTGGATAATTACTGACCTGATTTGGATCAAGGTGAATTCAACTTCTTTTCATCAAAGTGTAATTATTCTTTATTCAAGCCCTTTCCAGATCAGCATTCTCTTTGATGGAAGGGGAAAATAACACATTCTTTCTAATACAGTATGTATATTTATTAAGTATCATAGATCCTTAATTGTAAACTGATTTTCTACTTTCCTGGGGTCACTGGAGGATTGCACTCCAGAACTGAACAATGCCTTAATGAATGTAATTTGGTGGCTCCACTTGCTAATGTGACTTGTTCCTACTGTTTATTTCACTTCAAAATTGGACGTGATCAGATATGGAAGCATAATTACACTGTGTAGAAATAAGATCCAAGATTTCCAGACCTGACAGAAGAAAGCATGTGGGCATGTAATTAAGAGAGAGGAAAAAAGTTGACCTACTTTTTGAGTTTCAGAGATCAACCTGTACATCTGACTATGGATCAATTCATCCCCTTGTCTATTCTTCTTCTAATAATCCTGACCTCATTTTTTATTGTTTGTACTAATGAAATAATTTGTAGTCTAATTCTGTTGATTTAGAACTCCAAACAAATGAGAGATTTGGAAGTGTCAATTAGGCAATCTGTGGAATTCCTTTCACAAAGATTGCTTTGTTAGCCTCATTTTGTATTCAGTATGTGAAATTAATTTGGGGGCAGGGGTAATGGGAAGGAATCATGCCAGTTACAAGGTCATTGCAAGGGATGATTCAACTTAGAAACTGTCACATGCAACACATGATAACTGGGTGTCTTCTTCACTTAAAAGAACTATCAATATTAAAATTGATCATCTGGGAACAGTCAAAATCGTAATGGCCCTCCTCTTTTAAAGAATAAAGATGATTTTACGCAAATGGTGGAAAAAGAAAGAAAGAAAAAGAAGAAAGATGAGATTTCTTAACTCTGCATTCAAGGGTCTGGTTTAACTTCCAGGAAAGGAGCAATTTGGTGGAAATAATTTGTCTGCAAGGTCTACAGAACATTCACGTGGAAATATCCACTAGGCTATTACGGACCTGAGGTCCTGGAGAGATGTCTGGACTAGAGACCTATTTGAGAACCATTTGCGTAAAAGGCAGAATTTTCTAATAAATATTACTTTTTGTGATGATAAAACTGTTCTATGTTTGCACTATCCAATATAGTAGTTACTGGCCACATGTGGTTATTGAGCATTTGAAATGTGGCTAGTGTGCCTGAAGAGCTACATTTTTAAATTTCATTTTCTTCTAATTAACTTAAATTTAAATAGCCACAGAGATAGTGGCTGCCCTATTGGACAGCACACATACAGAGGAAAATTGAAGACTGACTAATGGAGGATGAGATTGCCCAGACGGACTGCAGACTGAGAAGGGCAAAAAGTCTAAAAGAGAACTGAAGGTAATAAATGAGCGTTTCAGGGATGGGAAGATAAATATGATTAGAAAGAGTCATCAAGATAAAGTAAGAACCCAGCATATTAAAAGACAGTAGAGAATAGAGTTGCAAAATGGGAAGATAAACAGCGTCAAATGCTGCTTAGGAGTCAAGCAGAATGAAGATTCTATAGGGGCAATGATTTATTCTTGCAATATTTATAAAATAGGCATTAAAAGATACCCAGAAGCATGTCGTCCTCAAAGGGATATAAAATACTTTGAAACTTACGGTTTGTTTTTTAAAAAGCATCTGAGATTTTGTCTCTGAAAGTGAAAGTTCTCTTCTATTTGAGTTAGTCGGCATATGGTATATTTTCAAACAGGTGTTTGAAAACAAGCAACTTAATTCAGTTAATGCTTTGCCTGGTAACTGGATGCTAATGAGTACTTTTAAAGTAACCACTTGTTTGATCACATTTAACTATTTGGAGTCTTTTCAAAGCAATTTACGTGCTGTGTGGAGCTAGCTATAAACTTGTCTTGAGGATGGATGTGGAAACTGTATTCAGCAAAAAGAACAGAGTAATAACACGGACATTTTCTTGACCATCTATTGAAGTCACCAAGGCCTGGGCTGTGCATCTCTGAAAGGAAAGCCCTTTGAGATCAATGCCTATGGCTTTCAAGCATCGCTGGAACTCTTTTTGAGTTGTTCATCTGCCACTTCTTTCCTTGACTAGTTTGAACTCTTTACAATTTCACGTAAAATCCCCACGGTTCACTAACTTTTAAAGAGCAATATTTCTTCCCCACCTCATTTTGTGACAACTCACACAATTGAAGCCACACAATTGAAATATCTTGTCTTGAGCTTGAGAGCTTTCAGTTGAGTAGAAAATAAGCCACATGGAACTATCCTCAAAAGCATTCAGATTAGCTCATTGTGGAACAGTCATTCAGAGGGAAATACAAATGCAGACGTTTTAATTCACTATCCAGTCGCTCCTAAGTGATATGCCCAGAGAGCTCTGTTTAGTAGGCATAGCTCAAAAATCTGTTTTCTTATTTCCCAAGGGTATGCGCCCCAATAGCCTCTCTATACCTCTCATGGTCTTCCCTGGTGATTTACTCCAACTGTTGTCTGACCCTGACTAATTCAAGCCCTTTTCTTACAAACACCAGCTTCACAAAAGCACCGGGTTTTGACAATTTGAAGCGCCTCTTTCAGCAGAAATATTACCATGCCCTCTGCAGTGTACAAACCGGAGTAACATGTGTTAATCTTTCTGCAAAGCAGAACCTCATATTTGAGGTGTTCCCCTGGGGCCTTCACAGAGAGAGGCTAGTGGATGTGAAGATTTAAAGATAAAAAGATATTCACTCTACAGGTGATGAAAAGGATGGGACAGAAGGTCACCCAGAAGCTACTACTGCTTCCCAATATGCAGTTACAAAGACACAGAAATAGTAGTCTCTCAATAAAGGGTTCTCAAAGTTTCTCTGGTGAAAATATGTCTAAAATAATATCATCAAGCTCAAGTGCAACTGGTATGAATTTTCATCAGTACATTTCAAGGCTAGTAACTTTTAGTTTTATTTTTTTAGAATCAAATAAATCTAGTTTAGTACCCATCTGTTAAAATTGATAGAAAATTTAATCTCAGCAGTGTTTTGGGAGACTCCCCCCAACTTGAGGTTATACAGGAGACAGAAGGGCTATTCAGTACATAAAATGTAATGATGAGCCTCTGTTCTCCAATGCATCATGGTCCTTGCTCAGACCAGCCTACTTCACTCAAACTCAGGTGGCTCTCTCTTCTATCATGCCAAGCTTAAGCATAGAAACTTCACTGAGCACCCAAGCTAAAGCTACTAATGTCCATCCATACCACGTAGCCATCTCCCCTTTGGATATCTGCACGGAAACAGGGAACATGGATCTTCTACTCATGAAATTTGCTACCAAAATTAAAACCTAACCCAATTTGGAAACCTTAGGCAAATCCACTGAGTATCCCACATTAAGCCATTCCTCACTTTTGGTCTAGGCATCAGTTTCCATCTCCTAAAGTCCAGCATGATTTCTTGAGGCATCTAACATTGAAACATACAAATTCTTAACTGGGAGAAAAGGAGTTGGAAGAGCAGCTCAGCATTTGAGGCTCAACCATATCAAACCGGATGTTCCCTTTTTTAACAAATATTTTGTAATACTCAATTTACTGCCATGAAAAGAAAGCCACACTCTGCATACTTACATAATTAAGGTAAAAATATGATACAATGCCAGAACTATATCATAAAAGATAAGTTCAAGGAAAGAAAATAATAATGAGTGAACACATTTTAGGTTAAGTAATAATGGGCTAGATGGATTTTTATGTGATAAGAGCAAACAAAGAGAAAACCATTGTTGCAATGGCCATAATTATGGCCAAACAAATTACACACTTCAAGATGAGAAAAGGAACAAACGTGTGATTCTTGCAAATGAGTTTGTCCCCACTTTTATGAGTTATGATATAGGACAAGAAGGTATGAGTTATCATGAAAAACACATCTTCTAATTTGAAATCCCATCACATGTTGAGGTATACATTATGGTCTCTAATAGATAAATAAATCTTAGATAACATATCTTTCAACAGACAATGAGAGAATAAAGGATATATTAGAAAAGGAACCTAATAAGATAAGTTCTAGAGTGGTTATAATCGACCTCAGGGGACAGGATCAGAGTAAGATTGAAAACAAATAGGCAACCCAAAAAATTAAATGAAAATTTCCATATGAAATGTTTACAACTACTATATCTAATTGGCCTAATGAGGTATTACAATAATAGTAATAATATTCTTAAAACAACATTTATTGATGAAAATCAGTGATATCACTGCAATTCATAATTCTGCAAATTTGATAATATTTTTACTTTTAGATCCATTGAATGGACTTCAAAGTAAAAATTTATTTTTTATCAATTCTCAGATACAGGTGCCTCAAATAGGTCTAGCAGAACCCCTATTAATGTTAAAGTTTGTGATATGGTTAACAACTCTTGACAAAATTCCAAACAAAACTAAGGACAGACTTTCCCTATTTTACATGGAATTTTGCATCTCCAAAAAATTTTAATGGTTATTAAAATGTGCAACAAATACTTTGGGTTTCTATGTAAAATTGAAGTTGTTTTCAAACTCAGCTAAGTATTAACAGCTTTTATACATAAAATAATGTCTGCTGGGATATTCCAAAATAGTGCAGAAAATAGTATGAGTCTTCTTTTTCCAAAGCCTGTTCCAGCATTGCAGAACATCTCGGCTGTCTGGCCACTAGTCACTGAATGCTTGTAGTTCTCTGTAATCCCTGTGACAGCCAAAAATAAAAATAAAAATAAAAATAAAAATAAAAATCACTCCAAGATACTTCCAATGTGCTTCCTCTGTGCGGGGGAGGGGGTGTTCTACTCCAGCTTAGAGCCAGCGTGGGTCACAAGACACAAGACTTGAGTGTAGAAAGAAATATTACCTTTTGATTTTTCAAATTTCTGACAACAAGAACAAAAAATCAGCATTTCAATAAACCATAGATATTCTCATTTCACAAGTTATGGAAATAATGAAAGAAATAATGGAAACCCCTAGACTTTATGCCAAGTTAAGCATATCCAGAAAGAAGTAAGCTTTCTTCTCCATTCCAGCTTATCTACCCATTCCTACATTTATACTGTGGACTCTGTCAGTACCTAAAGCTATGTTGCCACTGAAAGCATTGATTCAAATATGTCTTTCTTGAACACTATCTCTAACCCTTCCAGCTAGCTTAAAGGATCCCAATTGTGTTAAATTTGTCCCTACTTACTGTGACATTCAGTCCATTCATTTCTCTACTTTCTCCCTATTGATCAGTCCTCGACTTCCTTCAGAGTCCTCTTTATCCAGCTTAGATTCCATGTTCCATCAATTAGTATTCCATCAATAATACTATTGCCATTATTCTAATCTTCTTACTCATCTGTCACTGTGCTTATTTGGCAAAACCCAAAAAGAGCTAAACTCAAATATCTACCCTTTCCCTCCCTGCAGTGAGAAATTCCAAGCCTGCAGGAGAAAATCCTAAAATACTGCAAGTTTGTTTTACAATAAATTCATGGTCACCAACCTTAAATAAATCAATCCTCAACACTGCTACACATTCCTATTATGCCCCTTTTCTCAACTGATGCTTCCACTCTTTCCAAAGTCTATGTCAAGCATAATTACCCTCTTCCAAAGCTCTGACTCCACCTCCCCTTTTTTAGTGTGCAAAATGATCTTGTTCCTTCCCTCACAAGGGAAATAGATGCAGACAAAAAGTCCTTCAGTTTCTGCCTATTTCTTGTTACAAACCCACCTATATCTGCTCCAGTCTTTTCCTTCCTCTTTCTCATTACAGTAGAGGTTTCCTTCTTTAGTCAGAAACAATTCATACAAATTTCTCTCCAAATATGTTTCCTCTGTTACTTGTTTGTACATTCTCATGTATATTTACTTTGTAACCCATTCCGATCTGTTTCAGGTTCTTACTCCTCCCCTCAAATCACTTTTGTCTATGTCATCAATGCCTAATTGATAAGTTCTGGCTACACCATATACTTTGGATGAGTTAGCCTGCCTCCAAGATTTAGGTTGTCATTGATAAAAGTGCAGAAATAATATTCGTTTTGTAGAGTTGCTGCAAAGATTAAATGATATAATATTAATTAAATCATTAGAAAAATATCTGAAACAGAGTATAAACTCCATAAACATTATCTGTTTCCAGTAGTAGTAGTATCAGCACCAGCAGCAGCCGCAGTAGTAGTAATATTAATAAATCCAGTAAGTGATCCTTAGTTCTCCTGTGTGACTTCTCAGCACCCTTGACTCCGTTAACCATGCAAAATACTGGCTTTCTGCCCTGTAGATTTATGCGACTGGCTTTATGATGCCATGATACTCTCTATAATGCCTAAATGATATGTGCTGGTTTTGTCAGATGCATTCTTTCTATTTTATCTTTGTTCTCAGAGTGTTGTGGCAACACAGAGAGTGTCTTAAGCCCCTCTGAGAGAAAATTTCACCAACTGTTTTAGTCTTTCTGGAAACTGGATGCTGAGCGGTGGCATATTTTTTGTTCGATGCTGTTGTACTCTGCATTCTCAACTCATCCTGAGCAACTCAGAGACTTCAGAGTTTAGTCATTCGGTACAAAAGACATGTGAGCTGTACATAATATATTGCAGCTCCTTAAGGGTAGAAACTATGACTCATTCCTCTGTATACCGTATGGCATGGAACAGGATGCTTAACATATACTAGGTCTCAATAAATGTGCTTTGAATAGAACTAAAATTGGAAAGAACAGGCTGAATACTCGACATTCACTAAAGTACGTTTTCATGCTTAAGATTTAAACTGATCTTTACAAGGCTTTCTCTTGCTGATTAAGCATCCATTTGCTAAAATGCTGTCTTTCCTTTTCTTGGTAGCTAACATTGACAGTGTTTCCCATCAGTCCTCTTTATAGAGAATCTATCGCCTGAAATAATTAGTATACTCATCAGTCTTGTTTAGATATTGCCATCCCTAGCTGGCGATTTCCATTTTAGAGAATCAGCAAAAGGCTTTGATGCCATGACAGATTAAATGGATGTGAGGTTAGAAATTTCAAGATAGATCAAGTTCAGGCAGATAAAGGAATGTACTTTTCCTCTGAGTTCAATGAGGCACACTGACACCAGCATACTGTACACAGTCTGAAATTGTCACATAAAACACTTAGTTTTTCACTAAACATGACTTATACACTGAAAACAGACAGATACCTGAAACTTAACACCAACAGGTTTTGTTTCTCAGTCTCAAAATTAGTGTGGCCTCTGGAATAGGTTTAATGTGAGTGTGTGAGCATGTGTATGTGTGTACATATGTGTGTGTGTACAGAAAAAAAACACATTTTTACTGAAGAAAGTTTGTTTAATAAATAAAAGGGATTCACGGATGACCAGTTAGAAAAAAAAATATTGATTTAGAGCCTTTTCTCATACCATACATCAAATTTAGTTAAAGCAAAAATCAAGTAGAATAAAATGAAGGTGGTTATTGATCCAACCTCTGGATCTCAGAATGAAAAACATCTTGTACACTTAAAAGCAGTAGAGGCCGGGTGCAGTGGCTCACGCCTGTAATCCCAGCACTTTGGGAGGCCGAAGCGGGCAGATCACCTGAGGTCGGGAGTTCGAGACCAGCCTGACCAACATGGAGAAACCCCGTCTCTAATAAAAATACAAAATTAGCTGGGCTTGGTGGCGCATGCCTGTAATCCTAGCTACTCGGGAGGCTGAGGCAGGAGAATTGCTTGAACCAAGCAGGTGGAGGTTGAGGTGAGCCGAGATAGTGCCATTGCACTCCAGCCTGGGCAACAACAGCAAAACTCTGTCACAAAAAGAAAAAAAAAAAGCAGTGGAAAAAAATGACAAAGTTTATGATTAGTAAATTTGACACCATAAGCATCTTATTTTATTATAAATTTTATTTTAGGTTCAGGGGTACATGTGCAGGTTTGTTGTATAGGTAAACTTTGAGTCACCGGCATTTCATGTGCAGATTATTTTGTCACCCAGGTAATAAGTGTAGTACCCAAGAGTTATTTTTTCTGATCTCCCTCATCCCACTCTTGACTGTTAAGTAGGCCTGGGGAATCCCTCTTTGTGTCCATGTGTTCTTGTTGTTTAGCTCCCACTTATAAGGAAGAATGTGTGATACTTGGTTTTCTCTTCCTACATTAGTTTGCTTAGGATGATGGCCTCCAGCTCCATCCATATTGCTGCAATGGACATGATCTCATTTTTTTATGGTTGCATAGTATTCCATGATGTATATGTATCACATTTTCTTTAGTCTACCATTGATGGGCATTTAGGTTGATTTCATGTTTTTGCTATTGTGAATGGTGCTGCAATGGACATAGGCATGCATGTGTCTTTATGGTAGAGTGATTTGTAGTCCCCTGGGTATATAACCAATAAGGAATTGCTGGGTCAAATGGTAGTTCTGTTTCAATTCTTTAAGGAAGAGCCACACTACTTTCCACAATGGCTAAACCAATTTACATTCCCACCAGGAGTGTGTAAGTGTTCTCTTTTCTCTGCAGCCTTGCCAGCATCTGTTGTTTTTTGTCTTTTTGATAATAGCCATTCGGACTGGTGTAAAATGGTATCTCATTGTAGCTTTGATTTGCGTTTCTTTAAATGATATGATTTGGAGCTCTGTCCCCACCAAATCTCATGTCAAATTGTAATCCCCAGTGTTGAAGGTGGGGCCTGGTGGGAAATGATTGGAATATGGGGGAAGATTTGTCATGAGTGGTTTAGTACCAGCCTCTTGGTACTGGCCTCATGGTGGTGAGTGAATTATTGCGAGATCTGGGTACTTAAAAGTATGTGGTACTTCCCCTCTCCCTCTCTCTTTTGCTCCTGCTATTACTACCATGTGAATTTTCTGCTCCTGCTTTGCCTTCCGTCGTCATAAGTAAAAGCTCTCTGAGGCCTCCCCAGAAGCAGAGGCCACCATGCTTTATGTACATCCTGCAGAACCATGAGCCAATTAAATCATTTTTCTTTATAAATTACCCAGTCTCAGGTAACTTTTTACAACAATGTGAGAATCGCATAATACACTAATGATTAGTGGTGTTGACCATTTTTTCATATGCTTGTGGGCCACACGTACTTTTTTTTTTTTTGAAAAGTCTCTATGTAATTTTCCCACTTTTTAATGAGGTCGTTCGTTCTTTGCTTGTAAATTTGTTTAAGTTCCTTATAGATTCTGGATATTAGACCTCTGTTAGATGTATAATTTGCAAATATGTCTTCCCATTCTATAGGTTGTCAGTTTGCTCTGTTGACAGTTTCTTTTGCTGTACTACAGAAGCTCTTTAATTAGGTCACACTTGTCAATTTTTGTTTTCGTTGCAATTGGTTTTGGCGTTTTCATCATGAAATCTTGGCCAGATCCTATGTCCAGAATGGTATTGCCTAGATTATCTTCCAGGGATTTTATAGTTTTGGGTTTTACATTTAAGTCTTCAATCTATCTCGAGTTGATTTTTGTGTATGGCGTAAGGAAGAGGTCCAGTTTCGGTCTTCTGCATATGACTAGTCTGTTATCTCAGCACCATTTATTGAATAGGGAGTCCTTTCCCTATTGCTTATTTTTGTCAACTTTGTTGAAGACTAGATGGCTGTAGGTGTGCACCATTTCTTCTAGGCTCTCTATTCTGTTCCATTGGTCTATGTGTCTGTTTTTGTACCAGTACCATGCTGCTTTGGTTACTGTAGCCTTGTAACAGAGTTTGGAGTTGGGTAACGTGATGCCTCCAGCTTTGTTCTTTTTGCTTAGGATTGCCTTGGCTATTCAGGCTCTTTTTTGGCTCTATATAAATTTTAAAATAGGTTTATCTAATTCTATGAAGAATGCCATTGGCAGTTTGATAGAAACAGCATTGAATGTGTAAATTGTCTTGTGCAGTATGGCCATTTTAACAACATTGATTCTTCTTATCCATGAACATGAAATGTTTTTCCATTTGTTTGTGTCATCTCTGATTTAGGGGAGCACTGTTTTCTTCCACCTCTCTGGTTAGCTGTGTTCCTAGGTATTTTATTTGTTTTATGGCAATTGTAAATGGGATTGCATTTCTGATTGTGCTCTCAGTTTGGATGTTGTTGGTATATAGGAATGCTACTGACTTTTGTGCATTGATTTTATATCCTGACACTTGGCTGAAGTTTTTTTTTATCAGATCAAGAAGCTTTTAGGCAGAGACTATGGGATTTTCTAGATATAGAATAATGTCATCTCAAACAGGGATATTTTAACTTCCTCTCTTCCTATTTGGATTCTTTTCATCTCTTTCTCTTCCCTGATTGCTCTGGCTAGCACTTCCAGTATTATGTTGAATAGGAATGGTGACAGACAGCATCATTGTCTTGTTCCAGTTTTTAAGGGGAATTCTTCCAGCTTTTGCCCATTCGGTATGATGTTAGCTGTGGATTTGTCATAGATGGCTCTCATTATTTTGAAGTATGTTCCTTCAACACCTAGTTTATTGAGGTTTTTTAAACATGATGTCATGTTGAATTTTATCGAAACTATTTTCAGCATCTTTTGAGATAATCATGTGGTTTTTGGTTTTAGTTCAGTTTATGTGGTGAAATACATGTATTGGTTTGTGTATGTTGAACCAGCCTTGCATCCTGGGGATAGTGCTTACTTGATTATGGTGGATTAACTTTTCGATGTGCTGCTGGATTCAGTTTGCTAGAATTTTTGGGGGGATTTTGTCACTGCGTTTTTGAGGATGTTCATCAAGGATATTGGCCTGAAATTTTCTGTTTTGTGATGTGTCTGCCAAGTTTCAGCATCAGGATATGGCAGGTCTCGTAGACTGAGTCCATGAGGACAACCTCCTCAATAGTTGCAGTAGGAAACGTATCAGCTCTTCTTCATATATCTGCTAGAATTCGGCTGCGAATCCGTCTGGTCCTGGGCTTTTTTTTGGTTGGTAGGCTTTTTATTACTAATTCAATTTTAGAATTAAAATGTCTGTTGAAGCATTCAATTTCTTCGTGGTTCAGCCTTGGCAGGTTGTATGTGACTAGGAGTTTATTCATTTACTCAAGATTTTCTAGGTTATGTACACAGAGGTGTTCATAGCAGTCTCTGAGGCATTTTTGTATTTCTGTGAGGTCAGTTTTAACATCCCCTTTGCCATTTCTGATTGTGTTTATTTGGGTCTTCTCCCTTTTTTCTTTTATTAGTCTAGCTAGTGGTGTATCTATCTTATTAATTTTTTCAAAGAACTAAGTTCTGGATTCATTGATATTTTGCGTGGTTTTTCATGTCCCAATTTTCTTCAGTTCAGCTTTGATTTTGGTTATTTCTTATCTTCTGCTAGCTTTGGAATTGGTTTGCTCTTGCTTCTCTAGTTAGGTTATTAATTTGAGAATTTTCTAACTTTTTGATGTGGGTAATTAGTGCTATAAACTTCTCTCTTAACACTGCCTTAGCTGTGTTCCAGAAATTCTAGTATATTATATTGCTGTTCTCAATAGTTTTAAAGAAATTCTTGATTTCTGTCTTAATTTCAATCTCTACCCAGAAGTCACTCAGAAGCAGGTTATTTAATTTTTATGTAATTGTATGGTTTTAAGCAATTTTCTTAGTGTTGACTTCTGCTTTTACAGCACTGTGGTCCGAGATTGTGGCTGGTATGATTTCTGCCTTTTTTACTTTGCTGAGGATTGTTTTATGTCTGATTATGTGGTCAATTTTAGAGTATGTGCCATGTGGCAATGAGAAGAATGTATATTCTGTCGTTTGGAAGTTGAGAGTTCTGTAGAGGTCTGTTAGGTCTATTTGGTTAAGTATAACCACATTTTTAAATGAAATATTATGATAATCCAATAATATAAACCAGATAAAAATGGAGCTGGGCTTATTGAAACAGCAAGCAACATGCAGTTCCATTAGCTTAGCCTTCTTCTTTTTCACCCCACAGTGGTTCCTGAATCAGATTTCCAAAAGTCCAGGACTTCGCAGGCATACTTTGAAAGCCATTGACCTAGGGTGTGGACTGTGAGAAGTCTGAGGTAGAATTTTTTCCCACTGAACTCTTTCATTGAAAGCATTAAGGAATTCAGAATACAATGATGCAAGATGCTCCATCTATTTATGGCTTCGTTTCTTACCACATGCTGCCACCACTCAGCAAAAATGCTGGGGAGGCGGAAACTTGGCATTTGGTATGTAGATAGAAGAAAAGAAAGTACCTTCCAAGAAAGCAGTGAATGGGTGTGAGAGGGGAAATGGAAAAGAAATAAAGGGGAATGTCTTAAAAACTAAGGCAAGTTGTTGATTTTTTTAAAAGACGATGGAGTGGTCAAAAGGGTAAATATTGATGACAGTCTGATGGGATAGCAGCTGATTTGTGTTGGGCTGAGTTGAGAAGAAGAGGGGAAGAACTGGAAGCTGTGAGTATAAGCAACCTATCTATAAGTCTGGCTGTACAGGGAAGAAGAGTGGGCATTAAGTGGATGCTTATTTTTCTTTCAATGAAAAAGAACTAAGCATGTATAAAAGCTGAGGCAAATCACTTATCTGAGAGATAAAGGTTGAGAATAATAAAGAGAAGGAGCAAACAATAATTAAAGTTTCCTGAATACAAAAGTCTTGAAATAGTGGGAGATTATACTGTCTGAAGCTCGAGCTGGGTGTCTGGCCTCAGCTTGAAGGATATACAGGTCCTATATCATGACAAAAATGAAGGAAGATAAAAATGAGTAGAGTTCATGTACAGGCAGATGTGCATATGATAGGTGGACACAGAAGTTCCCTTCTGTAACTTTCTGTTCCTTGGTAAAACAGGGAAAAAAAATTTCATCTACAAAACGTGATATAAGGCAGGGTTTAGATGTGAAAACAAATTTTGAAGTTGCCTTTGTGGATACAGGGAAATCAGATTGACCATAGAAATATGATATGTTTTTCACGAAGAATCGAGGGCCCACTCGAAGTTCATAATCATGAATTCATGTTTAAGTCATCTGCTCTGTTGAATCATAATTTTCAAAAAATTCAGCTGACTATCGGCACAGAGAAGTTAGCCAGTTGGATTAATGCGCGAGGTTGGGTTTTTGCAAAATATTGAGTTTTCCTTGGCAATGAAAAGACAAATAATGTAAGGCTTTTGGGGTATTGACAAAGATGTTATTGAAATGGTTAACTATGGAAATAGGTTGGTTAAAAGGGGAAGTTGAGAAAGGGGAGTATTGATTGATGAGAAGAAAATAGAGGGTAAGTACTTTGGGTATCCTAAAGAGATTAAATAACAGTTGTGCTACTAGTTGAACTATAAAACTGAAAGGACAGGTGGTTGTGTTAATAGAATGGGCTACTGGAATGAGAGATTTTGCAAGTGCAGCAGTTATGAATAATGATTAGGTCCAAGGTGTAGCTGCGGGAGGGCTAACTCAAAAAGCCTGGACTAGAGGGTCATTGGAACTAGGAGGCCAGGATATGTAGATTGGGCCATCCACATAGGCACGGACGTCATCTTAGGATAATGGAGGGACTTTGGGTAGAGAGGAAAACTGTGAACCATGTGCCAAAGTCATGGATGAATGAGTAGGGTAGTTGATAGAAATTTGGAGAGGGAAATAATTTTAAAGCTGGATGACAGACCTTTCAAAACAGCACAGATATTTACCCGCAGCATAGAGGAATAATATTCTAGAAGAGGCCATGGAAAGCAGTAGTGACACCGTCACTACTTTCAGGTCCACTACTTGAGCAGTGATATAGCAAGAGTAATTGATGCTCAGGAGGTAGTGGAATCTGTTTGCACTTTTTTTCCCTATTCCATATTAGGATTTTGCCTAGAAAATAATAAATTCATAGTGAAACCAGAGTATGTTTATTCAATTTTTTGAAAACTCAGTGATTATAACTGAATACAAAATGGTAAGAAACGTTGTTTTGACCTATGCCATTTTGGCATCCCATAAACTGTATCTGGGAGCACATGTAGTTCCCTTTACTCTGCCACTTCATATAAGAAGGCTGCAGGGAAAGAAGTATCCTTTTCAGTTAAACAAGGAGGTGGAGGAAATGATAAGAAAGAAGTTGAAGTTGGCTCATTATGAAAAAGCAAAAAATCTGAACATCATCTGTCACTCTCAGTGAACTCCAACATCAAATAAAGCATCAAGTTCTTTCAAATGTGTCTCCTAAATATATCTTTGAATAGTTCACTTCTGATCACCCTTACTGCTACCACTCTGCTTCAAGCCACCATTCTCTCTCATCTGTTCTATTGCAATAATTTTCTCATTAGCTTCTCTGTTTCCTTTCTAGTTCACCTCCAATCAACTTTCCATTCTGCAGCCAGAGAGATCCTTCTGAAATAAAAGTAGGTCATGCTGCTTCTCTCTCCTCAAATGATTCAAAATGAAAGGCCTTGTCCCAGTATTCCTTTACATACATGTACATCTCATGACCTAACTGTAATGAACTACTTGACCAAAGATGCTAAACTTTTCTTATACTTGTGCTTATATTCCTCTCCTTGCTTGGAAGGCCTCTCTATAGTCCTTGCCTTCTGTGCTTAGCTACCTCCTGTTCTCCTTAAAGATTCAGGCCTGGGTAGTCCCTCCTTCAGGATGTTCTCCCTGGCATGTTTACCCCAAAGGCAAAGTGAGAAGTTCTCATCCATTGTGCATTAATAGAGCCATGGGATTCCCTCTATCATAACACTTATTAAAGTATGTAATAGCCACCTATTTGCTTGCCTGTCTACCCAACATGCACAGAAGTTTCCAAATTGTAGACACTTAACAGTTCATTATATATGAATGAGCTTGGAGAGAAGAGTCTACCAGTTTTGGACTCGAGTTGGCTAACTTCATTCTTTCCCCAGAAGAAGTGGGGTGCTATGGTCTTTCCAATAGATGGTTGTTCAACCATTGCATTGCCCTCCATAGTACTCTTTGTCTCTCATACAATATCTTTACTTTGTGCAAATTATAGCCACCGAGCACACAGTCTGTCCTATAATGACTTCTAGCAAAATGCAATTTTCACAAGATGATAAGAGAGACTTAGCAAACTTACTATGCTACAACAGTATAAAGTCAGCATTTACTATATAAAGAATGTCCTGAGGAACACACACACATTTTCAGGAATAAGATTGGTTATGAAAGCCATTGATACATTTCAAATTCCCATGTATTTGATGTTTAAAATGTTTTTAATTTGAACCCAACTTAGACATAGAGAAAAGTATCAAAATTTATGGAGTTCCTTCATGTCTCTCACCCAGCTTCCCCTAATGTTAACCTGTTATATAGCCATAGTACAATGATCAAAACTAAGAAATTTACATTGTTTAATTTGGAAATTGTATTGTGACTTAGCTATCTCATCATCTGAAGCTTTCATTCTGTTGATGGGAAGGTGAGTTTTTGCAGCTCTAGTCGCAAAAAGAGAGAACTGGAGTAGGGGACTCTGCAGGGAAGTTCTATCCTGTCTACATTTAAAGAGATCAGACCTTGAACTAGAGTACACTTGCCTGCAAAAGGAACAACACTATCACTTTCTGAAGGGAAACTAACCTCTTATCTAAAAAGGAGAGAGATTTGGCTGAAAGAATGCTGGACTAGGGCACAGGGGGCCTGGGTTGAAGGCTCAGTTCTACCATCAGTTAATTCTGTGAGACTGTGCAAATCTCAGCATTTCCAGCATCCTCACTGAGCTCACTGACTTCTAAGATCTCTCCTAACTCCAAAATTTAATAACAGAGTACGATGTAGTTGAAAGAGCAAGATTTAAAGCCAGTATCACATTAACATTTACATAAGAAGCCATACACTTGACTATATTGAACAATAAAGTAAGGAGATTACCTGTGTATCTGATTGGAAGAGAATTGCCAAGGGGAATAATTATATTTATTTTATGCCACTGAAATACTGTACTTCATGGTTCTCTGTTGTCTTTCCTCAATATTGACTTCTACTTTCATATTTGCCTGGTACAACAAAAGAAGCCCAAATATCCAGTTAGGATGCAGATGAAATGATATATGGAGCTCAATTTGGAAGAAAAGAACCAGTGAGGAAACAATCTTTAATGTTTGCAATAAAAGCAAACCGAGTTCAGAAATAAAAAGGAAATATAGGACAGCTTATAAAAGTAATCACTGCTTTACCTCATCCACTTTCATTCTCTAAAACAAACCTAATCTGCAAATTCTATGTGGAGCCCTCCATCATTGAAGAGAGAGGAGTAGGTATAATGGAGTTGGGGAAATAGACAGTGAAGGGGGCAGGAGGACAGAGGATATTAGTTAAACTTCATTCAGTACACAGTACACGTGAAAGCACTATGCTGAAAACCATAGCGTCTAAGTGAACAAAAATAAGTTAGGCAAAAAAATAGCACATAATGACAACATTTATTCAAAGAGTTTTCTCCTATGGACTGCTGGCAGTCCTCAACATCAACTGTTTGCAGAAGAGCAGTATGTTAGTTTGCAATGGCTGCTATAATAAAGGTCCTCAAATTAGGTGACTTAAAACAACAGAAATACATTGTGCCACAGTTCTGGGGTAAAGAAGTCTAGAATCAACGTATCATCAGGGCCACACTCTCTCTGAAGTCTTTAGGGTGGAATCTGTTCTGTGTCTTTCTCCTAGATTCTCGTGTTGTCAGCAGTCCTTGGCATTCCTTGACTTGCAGATATATGGCTCCAGCCTCTGCCTCGGTAGTCATATGGTGTTTTCCCTGTGTATTTCTTCTCCTCTTCTTATAACAGATGTCAGTCTTGTTGGATTAGGACCCACGGAAGTTGAGTATAATCTCACCTTGAGTTTACTGTAAACACCCTAATTCCTAATAAGGTCACATTAACAGATACTGAAGATTAGAACTTCAACACCTCTTTCTGGGGAACAAAATTCAACCCACAACAAAGAGTTTCCCAATTTTCGAGTATGAAAACACTTTATCAATGCCCTCCCACAATGTTACTGACCTCTATCCACATAAACAGAGTTACAATATTAGTGTTTGTTGATTGAGAAAAAAAGGCATTGAGGCCAGATGCTGTGGCTCACATCTATAATCCCAACATTTTGGGAGGCCGAAGCGGGCAGATCACCTGGGGTCAGGAGTTTGAGAACAGCCTGGCCAACATGGCAAAACCCTGTCTCTACTAAAAATACAAAAATTAGCTGGGTGTGGTGGCGTGCACCTGTAATCCCAGCTACCCAGGAGGCTGAGGCAGGAGAATTGCTGGAACCTGGGAGCAGAGGCTGCAGTGAGCTGAGATTGCGCCACTGCACTCCAGAGCCAGACTCCGTCAAGAAAAAAAAAAAAAAAAAAGCATTGATTTTTATGAACTTTTTCTAAATACCGTAATGCTTTCAAACACATTTGTATTTTATCTTTTTTTTTTTAAATAATAATGGCACCCATCCACATTTGGAGACCAGTCATACATAGAGGTACAAGACAGTCATAGTCGACCACATGATGGTTTGAAAACTAATGCTTTTGAGTCTTGACTTAGCTCCAAAGGTGACACATGACCATGGGCAGGTTCCTTAACCAGTTTTTTCTAGGTCTTAGTTTCATCTATGCCTGAAAAAGGGATGTATTAGTTGACCTTTAAAATTTCACCCCTGACATTCTCATAAATTTATATGAGAAAAAACATCTTAGGCAAGAATATTTCAGAAGTTGTGTTTTTGCTAGATAAGTTAATGTCCATTTTCACAATCAAATTTCACCCCTGCTAAGACGATGTATCAGATTTGGTATTTGCCAATGTTCTTACAGAGCAATTTAAGATAACTCAGTCAGGTAAATAGTTCAGGGCAGCAAATGCTTCATATTTTTTTAAAGTTGTCCAGCTGAAAAGTTACAAACTCAGTTTGTCTGTAATTGATTTATCAATAACAAGGACAGACCTAGCAAGGAATAAATACTTAATGAATCTCCAACTTATCATTCTTTCTACAGTTACAGCCTTATAGCTAGTTGCTGCTTGAACTGAAAACTTCCTGGTTACACACCCGGAGTGCACATTACTAAAATACAGGGGTTTTTCATTTCCACAAGTTGCTACAAATGTGTGTGTTTTACATTCCTCACCAGAAATTTAAACTCACCCAAAGTTTTCATATTCTGTAGGCTCTAATTAAGATGGAATATATCTTTAAACAATTAACTTCATGGCATAAACCCTTTGAGAAGCTATTAAAAGACACTATTTTTCTTTCCTTTTCTTTTTTTTTTTGAGACATAGTCTTGCTCTGTTGCCAGGCTGGAGTGCAGTGGTGCGATCTCGGCTCACTGCAACCTCCGCCTCCCAGGTTCAACCGATTCTCCTGCCTCATTCTCCCGAGTAGCTGGGACTACAGGCACCTGCCACCACGCCTGGCTAATTTTGGTATTTTCAGTAGAGACAGGGTTTCACCATGTTGGCCAGGATGGTCTCAATCTCTTAACTTCATGATCCACCCACCTCAGCCTCCCAAAGTGCTTGGATTACAGGCACGAACCACCGCGCCCGGCCAAGACACCATTTTACAAAGGCACTGTTGGTATTGGAGATACATATCTGGCTGGGGATATATATTCCTGGGATCATCATTGAGTCCCTCTTCTCCCCTCCATCTACCTCATCTAATCAATACCAACAGATTCTACCTCTTGGTTCTTTCCCAGATTCACCCAGTCTTGTACACGCCATTGCTATAATGATGTTCGGACCATTATCCTTCCTCATTTAGATTCATGCAAGGCACTGGAACTTCTATTTGGTGTTCCTGATATTTGTTGTTGCTGTTATTGATACTTCATGGTTGTCCATATTTCTGGGGTACATGTGATATTCGATACACGTATAAACTGTGTAATGATCAAATCAGGGTAACTGGGATATCATTATGACACCCACTACCATCTCCTACAATCCATTCTCTGTACATTAACTTAAATCATCTTCTTAAAATAGAAATCTGATGATGCTATTCCCTTTCAATGGTTTTTTCATTGCTGCTGGTAAAGTCTGAGTTCTTCTGCCATACATACAATATACTATATTATTTGGCCCATGCCTCCTGCCTCAACTTCATTTTCTGATCTCCTCCACTCCCTTCATGACATTCAATATTCCAGTTGCATTGAGTTCCTTACAATCTACTAAACAGGACTTTTTCTCTCTTCCCTCCAAGTCTGTTTTCATGAGCCTTACTCTGTCCAGAATGCCCTTCTGTCCTCCTTCCCATTCTTTATCAAGTTCCTCTCACCCTTGAAGACTAGGCTAAGGCATTCCTTCTTGATAGTCTTTCTTGAACTACCCATCCCCTTTCCCCAAACATTGAGATTACCCATACCATGACACTGATTGTAAGTATAAGATTCTGTTGCTCTCTTCATCACCTTTCTACACCTCCTGAAGAGCAGAGAATGCTTACCCGAATAAGTTAATTCCCATGATATCTGTCTGTCCATGTTTACCATTTGATGGGGTCACTGGGCATTGAAAGATCAAACTCACATGCACAGCTCTCTCTTCTGGTTCCTGTCTCATGCAACAGGATGAGTCAGAAAACAGGCCTCCACTTTGATTTTTTTTTTTTTGATGCTTTCTTCTCACTACATAAGAAAGCCTAAGGGTAAGTTAAACATCATGTTCCCTCTTCTTCTAGTTGCTTTAGTTTCTTCTGGACTGTGACCTTCACAATTGTTTTTTACCTTTTTTTTTCCTCCCTGTAGGTAATCCAGAAAGGCTGGAGGTAGCTAGCGTCAAGTAAATGTGCTTTCACAGATGAACTAAGCTTCTGGCAAAGTCTTTCCCTTGAAGAGTAAACTTATTTACAGAGAATATTCTGGGATTATTTCACAAAGGTTATTCTTTCCCTCTCTGTGCCAGAATCAGGAGGAGGTATTTGTTGGCTCTTCTTTGTGATTATCTGATAGGGGGTTCCCCAAAAAGGGATGGGGCCCTACTTAAAAATGCCACCCTATCAGCTTCTCACCCTCAAGCCAGACCACACTTAGCCTCCAAAAGTTCTTCATAATTCTCATGTCTGTTTCTACCAGTATATGGTTTCTGTGGCTTCTACTTAAAGCAAGAAGATATTGGCTAGAATCCATTATATTTGCCTGCCTCTGCAGATTTCAGGATGGTATTTGCCCTGTAACCTCAGTTATTTGATCGATCCAAGAAAAGGTGATTTTCAGTGTATTCAGATGTAATTTTACTACGATGACAGGAATGATAATTTCCAAGTTCTTTACATGTCATATCTACTTCTGTTCATCTATAGCATTTATCACCTGCTGATACACTATGTCATTTATTTATTTATGTTTATTACCTGTTCCTCATGCTAAACACAATTGCTGGGGAGGCCAATTAGTGTATGTTTACTGTCCTAAACAAGAACCCAAAACAGGGCCTTACCTCTTTATATACGTGTTTCAATTAACATAAGGGAATAATTATTCATTTATAATGTGTTCTGGTGGGGGTGAAGGATGGGTCCTGAAGAAAAGTACTATTGGTCCTGGTGCGGTGGCTCATGCCTGGAATCCCACCAATGTGGGAGGCCGAGGCGGGTGGATCACTTGAGGTCAGGAGTTTGAGAGCAGCCTGGCCAACCTGGCTAAACCCTATCTCTACTAAAAATACAAGAAAAGAAAATTAACTGGGTGTGGTGGTGCACACCTGTAATTCCAGCTACTTTGGGAGACTGAGGCACAAGAATTGCTTGAACCCGGGATGCAGAAGTTGCTGTGAGCTGAGATTGAGCCACTGCACTCTAGCCTGGGTGATGAAGTGAGACTGTCGAAAAAAAAAAAAGAAGAAAGAAAGAAAGAGAAAAAGAAAGATAGAGAGAGAGAAAGAAAGAGAAAGAAAGAAAGAAAGAAAGAAAATTAATATTGAAGTTCAGCCAGGTTAATGATCTAAGAACCACTATAGGCTACATCATGGGCCATAAAACATACCTTAACTAATGCTAAAGAACAGAAATTGTACAAAATATATTATCAGATAACAATGGAATTTAACCAGATATCAATACCGGAAAAATAGATGGAAAATCTTCATATATTTGGAAAGTAACATTTTTCTAAATGATACATGCATCAAAGAAGTAGTCTCAAGAGAAATGAAAAATTATTTGAACTAAATGAAAATTAAACTGCAACTCTATGAAATGTAGTGGATGCAGTGAAAGCTGTCCTCAGAGGGAGACTTGCAGCATTGAATACGTGTATTAGAAAATGAGAAATCTAAAATCGGTAAAGAAAGAAGAGCAATTTTAGCCTCAAGCAAGCAGTATACAAGAAATGGCCCAAATTAGAGAAGAAATCAATAAAATAGAAAACAGAAATCAATAATTAAAATCAACAAAACCCAAAGCTGGTTCTTTATAAAGACCAATTCAACAAATAAAACCATAACCAGGCTAACCAATAAAAAGTGAGAGAAGAGCTGGGTGCAGTGGCTAACGCCTGTAATCCCAGCACTTTGGGAGGCCAAGGCTGGCAGATCACCTGAGGTCAGGAGTGCAACAACAGCCTGGCCAACATGGCAAAACCCCGTCTCTACTAAAAATACAAAAAAAATTAGCCGGGTGTGGTGGCGCGCTCCTGTAGTCCCAGCTCCTCGGCCGGCTGAGGCACCAGCATCGCTTGAACCCGGGAGGCAGAGGTTGCAGTGAGCTGAGACCCTGCCTCCGCACTCCAGCCTGGGGCGACAGAGAGAGATTCCGTCTCAAAAAAAAAAAAAAAAGAAAGAAAGAAAAGAAAAAAGAAAAAAGAAAAAAAAAGACAGAGAGAAGAAACAAGTTACTAGTATTATAAATGTTATAAATGAAAGAGGCATCATTATTACTAATCCCATCATACTACAAACAATTCTATCCTCACACATTTAATACAAATATGAAATAGACAAATTCTTTGAAATACATAAACTATCAAAACCCATAAAGAAGACACAGAAAATCTGACTAGGTCTGTATTTATAAAAGCAACTGAGTCAATAATTAATAAACTTCCAAAAAAGAAAGCTCCAGACCCAGATGTTCTCACTGGTGAAGTCTACCAAACATTTAAGCAAAAAAACTAACTAAAAAAAAAAATGAAAAAAAAATCCTCACTATTTCTTCCAGAAAATAGAAACAGAGGTAAAAATTACTAATTCATTTTATGCAGCATTTCACTAATACCAAATTCATATAAAGATATTGCAAAAAAGAAAAACCATGGACAAATACTTCTCAGGAGCATAGATGTAAAAATTCTCAAAAAAATCATCAAATTGAATCCGAGGCTATATAAAAATAATTATATATTATGAGAAGTTGGGATTTATTCCAGGTAAGCAAAGTTGGTTCAACATGCGAAAATCAATTAATGTGATCCACTATATCAATACACTTAAGAATAAAACCATATGGTCATTCAGTTGTAACCTAAGCAGCATTTGAGAAGAATCTAACACACATTCAACATAAAAACTCTCGGCAAACTGTAAACAGAGGAGATTTTCCTTAACATGATAAAGAACCATGAAAGCCGGAAGTTAACATTATACTTAATGGTAAGAAATTGGACACTTTTTCCTGAAGACTGGGAACAAAGCAGGAATGTTCCTTCTCACCACTCCTATTGAAAATCATACTGGAAGTATTAGTAAGTGCAATAATACAAGGAAAGGAAATAAAATGTATATAGCGTGGGAATGAATTTGCAGATAACATAACTGTCCATGAAGAAAATTCCAAATATCAACAAAAACTCCTGCAACTAATAACTAAACATAAGAAAGTCACAGATATAATATTAATATATAAATACATATTGTTTTCTTTTATATGACCCCCAAACACACAGAATTTTAAATTAAAATGCAATATCATTTACATTAGCATCAAAAAATGAAATACTTAGGTATAAATCTAACAAAATATATTCCATATCTATATGGTGAAAACTATAAAACTCTGATGAAAGAAGTGAAAGAATATCTAAACACATGGAGAGATAGTCTGTGTCCTTGGATTGCAGGACTCAATACAGTCAATATGCCAATTATTCCCAACTTGATTTACATAGATGCAATAACAATCAAATGTATGGCAAGCTATTTTGTGGGAATAGACAAACTGATTCTAAAATTTATATGGAAAGGAAAAAGACCCAGAAAAGCCAAGAAACACTGAATCTGAACAACCAAGTTGGCAGGCTGACACTAACCAACTTCATGACTTATTATAAAGATATAGTAAACAAGGCAAAGTGGTATCACCCAAAGAATACATAGATGAAGAGAACAGAATAAAGAGTGCAGGAATGGACTCACTCAAATATAGCTAACTGATCTTTGACAAAAGAATAAAGGAAAGAAAACAGTAAAAATACCCTTTAAATAAATTGTACACCCATATGTGAAAAATAAATAAACAAACCTAGACACAGTCTATGAAGCTTTCACAAAAATTGATTCATAATGTATCACTGACGCAGATATAAAATGGAAACAATAAAATTTCTATAAGAAAACTAAGGGGAAAATGTAGGTTACCTTAGGTTTGGCACTGAGTTTTTATATTCAACATAAAAAGGACAATCCACAAAAAAAAAAAAGTAAGTTGAGCTTTATGAAAGCTTAAAACCTCTTCTTTGCAAAAGATGCTTTTCAGAGAATGGAAAGACAAGCCACAACTGGTAGAATATATTTGCAAAACACACATTTAATAAACATTTTGAATCCAAGCCACAACTGGTAGAATATATTTGCAAAACACACATTTAATAAACATTTTGAATCCAAAATATACAAAGAACTCTTAAAACTCAATAAGTTAGATAAAAACCAAATTTAAAAATGAGCAAGCAATGAAATAAAAGAGGATACAAACAAATGGAAGAACATTCCATGCTCATGGGTAGGAAGAATCAATATCGTGAAAATGGCCATACTGCCCAAGGTAGTTTATAGATTCAATGCCATCCCCATCAAGCTACCAATGACTTTCTTCACAGAATTGGAAAAAACTACTTTAAAGTTCATATGGAACCAAAAAAGAGCCCGCATCGCCAAGTCAATCCTAAGCCAAAAGAACAAAGCTGGAGGCATCACGCTACCTGACTTCAAACTATACTACAAGGCTACAGTAACCAAAACAGCATGGTACTGGTACCAAAACAGATTTATAGACCAATGGAACAGAACAGAGCCCTCAGAAATAATGCCGTATATCTACAACCATCTGATCTTTGACAAACCTGACAAAAACAAGAAATGGGGAAACAATCCCCTATTTAATAAATGGTGCTGGGAAAACTGGCTAGCCATATGTAGAAGGCTGAAACTGGATCCCTTCCTTACACATTATACAAAAATTAATTCAAGACGGATTAAAGACTTACATGTCAGACCTAAAACCATAAAAACCCTAGAAGAAAACCTAGGCAATACCATTCAGGACATAGGCATGGGCTAGGACTTCATGTCTAAAACACCAAAAGCAATGGCAACAAAAGACAAAATTGACAAATGGGATCTAATTAAACTAAAGAGCTTCTGCACAGCAAAAGAAACTACCATCAGAGTGAACAGGCAACCTACAGAATGGGAGAAAATTTTCGCAACCTACTCATCTGACAAAGGGCTAATATCCAGAATCTACAATGAACTCAAACAAATTTACAAGAAAAAAACAAACAACCCCTTCAAAAAGTGGGCGAAGGATATGAACAGACACTTCTCAAAAGAAGACATTTATGCAGCCAAAAAACACATGAAAAAATGCCCATCATCACTGGCCATCAGAGAAATGCAAATCAAAACCACAATGAGATACCATCTCACACCAGTTAGAATGGTGATCATTAAAAAGTCAGGAAACAACAGGTGCTGGAGAGGATGTGGAGAAATAGGAACACTTTTACACTGTTGGTGGGACTGTAAACTAGTTCAACCATTGTGGAAGTCAGTGTGACCTAATTCTAAGAGTTACATTTTAAAGTGAAAGTGCCCCAGGCAAAAATAACTATAGTAATAGAACATTTGATGACATTTATTGAACTCCTACATGCCACACACTATTCTAAGTGTTTTATATATCTCATTTAATTATCTTAACAGTCCTATACAGAGGTACTCTTAACTGCTATATTTTAAAAATGAAGATATTAAGGATAAGAGAGGTTATACTTGCCTCCAGGTCCACAGACTGTAAGTTGTGGGGCATAATGTTTATGAGCACATAAATACAAGTTCTAGAATCAGAGAAACTGTACTCAAAACTTAGTTCTAGGCCAGGCACGGTGGCTCACGCCTGTAATCCCAGTACTTTGGGAGGCTGAGGCGGGCAGATCACGAGGTCAGCAGTTCAAGACCAGCCTGGCCAACATAGTGAAACCCCAATTCTTAAAAATCCAAAAAAATTCAGCTGGGTGTGGTGGCGGGTGCCTGTAGTCCCAGCTACTTGGGAGGCTGAGGCAGGAGAATCGCGTGAACCAGGGAGGCAGAGGTTGCATTGAGCCAAGATCGCACCACTACACTCCAGCCTGGGCAACAGAGCGAGACCCTGTCGAAAAAAAAAAAAATCTTAGTTCTAGTTTTTATTATCCATGTGATCTTGAATATGCTATTTAATGTCTCTGAGCCTGAATTTTCCAATAATAGTAAGTGAACTGGGACCTTTTGCATGTGTTAGTTTATTTAACCCTTAAAATGATCCAGTGAGGCAGAGTGTATCACCAGATACAGAGTCTAATGATTAGATCAGTGAAACAGCCTGCCTGGGTCACCCACCCCTGGGTGTTTGTGCGATGGTCCCCAGGGAGAATATGTGAATGGATTGGTGCCAATGCACTTCGCATACTCTGCTGATGGTGAGATGTTGGCATTTCTACGGAGACAGCTATTTTGACAGCAATGCTGATTAAACAATTCTACTGACTAGAAATAGTGTAGACATTTTATTAATCAAAACTACTGCTCTGAGTTTTGTTAAACTGGTTGCTATTTAAGTTTCTGGAATAATAACAGGAGCTGCTAACTGTTGAGTGTTTCCTATATGCAGGACACGGCAATAAATGTCTTATTTTATATGTGCTAATAGATATAGTCTTCACAGCCTTGTCACACAAAGATTCACATTTTCTTGTTTTATAGATAAGGAAAGTGAGACATGCAAAGTAGCTTATTATCATTAAATAACTAGTATATGACCCATCTGGGCTGACTTCAGATCTGATGCCCTTAACCACTGTAATTTTGAGATTGACCACTTACTACGAGCTAAGTGATATGGCAAATTCATGATATCTTCCTGTTATTTAAATAAGGCAGAGATGGTTCCTGTATGTTTGCTGAAAATAGCCCCATGTTGTTTCTTACACATCTTTAAATTGCTTTAAATGTAGCCCAACATAAACATATTTTTAACCATTTAGAGCCTACTTACTCTACATATCCTCATAAAATTACACCCAACGTCTGCTAACCATACGTAAGACAAATATTGTAGCTATAAAGATCCCAAACCACTGCTCTTCTTCAGAGCTCTTTGATTGAGAGACTACGGTGCTGCTGAGCAACATCACCGAGTAAATAACCCCCCTCTTCAACTTGCCTCACCCCCAGAGTATCCTTTGATTTATTCCTCTACAGAGTGGTGGTCCATGACTTTATCTCTGGATGGTCTCCTGCTGGGAGTGACTTCCCGTCCCATGTCCCATGCAATCTTATTCACATGCTGCCCAGTAAAGATTGTGTGCCTCTCATGATCCTGTCTCTGTCTTAGTAAGCCCAGAAATACTTGAACTCACTACATTTTCTCATCAGGACTAAATCATAGGCCTTCATTAATTTACTTTGTGTTTGTGTTGTAACATCTTTATTTGTGGTATAATTTACATACCATAAAATTTATTCATTTTATGTGTCCAATTCAACAATTTTTAGTACATTTTCAGAGCTGTGCAAATATCACCACAATCCAACTTTAAAACAATTCCATCCTCCAAAAAGAAACTCATGCCCATTTACAGTAACAGCTGTTCCCATCCCCAACCCCAGGCAACCAACTAATCTACTTTCTGACTCTGTAGATTTGCCTATACACTTTCTGTAACATTTTATCACGACAAAAAGCTGATTTTGACCCAGATGAACCAATTTTTAGTTATATAGTTACTTTAGACATGTCTAAATGATATTTTAGCAAGTTCATAAAGGCTCTAAAAGTCTGTGGTAAATATATGTGTGTGTGTGTGTATCCATCACAGATGTAATGTAACTCCCTTAAAGACTATAACACTTTTGCATCCGTTCATTCATCTGAGCCAAACAATATCATGAGGAAGGCAGAATTCTATGGTAGCGTTAATAGGACATGCGCTCTGCAATCAGAGCTGAGTTCTATTTAAGCTCCATGGGAATATAGACTATGTCCATCAGGTTCACCATTATGCCCTCAATATTTAGCTGAATGCCTGGAACATAAGAGAACCTCGGTAACTGTTAGGGGGGTTAAAAAAGGAATGAAAGAAAATAAAAAATGAACTCTGCGACTCACCAGCAAGCTGCAATGTAAATTTCACTTCACTGAGCCTCTAGCATCTCCAAAAGGGGGAAAATATCCATCTCCTAGAGTTGGGAGGATTGAATGAGATGATGTTTGTTAAGTGCTTGACACACAGATAAGGGTAGTGAGGGGCAGAGGAGTTTAGTTACTTGTCCAATGGTATATGTCGTGCACTGTAGTGGTGGAAGAAGGGCTCAAATTTAGACCTGCCTTTCTGCCTACCTGAGAAAGCCCTTAAGCAGTAAGTTAGAGAACGTTTTGACAGACAGCTGAAATGAGCACAGATCATTGTGACTATGTGCTATATTATTACAGAGGTGCAGTGATGGTGGAATTAAATGATCCTACAATGTCATTTTTCTTCTCGGCAATAGTGGTAGAAAAATCCCTTAGTGCAAGCCTATGTGATTTCAGAGTCCATCCTTTATAGTAAATGCCTTACCTTACCTATTCCTTATCTCCAGTCCATAAAATGGTGTTTGATCACTTTAAATCCTCTTCTCTGCTTGGCTTTGATTGCAAAATGTGGTCAGGTTAATTGGTACAATTAAAGTGTTCCTGGGGGATAATTACCCCTTTTACTTTCTATGTGTGAAGAAGGAGGATGACTGGTCCCAAAAATGGGATCCCTGTGGCACACTGAAAAGGAGAATTAAATACACAGTGAGATGAAGCCCAGAAAGCATTTTCTCTTGTACTTAATATAATTAGCCAGTAAAAGCATATGCAGTTTCTTATATCTATTTCCACCAATTCACACACCTTGGAGTAGGCGGAAAGAAATGATCTGGCATCTGAAACAAGAGAAAGCCGATGTCTGAGTCAAGGAAGTAGGAGTGAGCAGGAGGGCTGGAGAGGTTTTTGTACATCTCCAACAACCTTGCCCTCCTTTCCCACCTGACACATCACCACACCATGGTTATTGCCAGGCCTTTCCGCTGAGTTTTGAGAAACAATAGCCGCTGACGATCTACCTTTTTCTTTTCTAGATTCCAGCCCTCGACACAACAGGAATCTCCTCTGAGGATTCTGCCAGCCATAAAGCTCCCCTCCCCCACAGCTCCCAAATCACTCTCAAGCCTGAAGAGTGCTGCCCTGTCTTCAACACCACAACTACACCCGGGCTGCCGGAACTAAGATGTATTCCCCAGCAAGATTTAAAGTCCACTCGGGCAAGTAATACAGTAAGTCTTCTACCTTAAAAGCTGTTATGAACTGTAATGCTTAGTAAATTGGCTGGGGGGGGGTGGGGGTGAAATTGCAAAACACTCTTTTCACCCTGCAACTTGTATTTACAAGCACATTATGAAACTTCCTTGTAATCAGGTTGAGTGACTTGAGCACCATGTGATTCAAAGACAATTTAGGTGTCAAAGTGAATAGGCTCATTTATACAATGGATACATTTCTCACAACCAGTCAATAATTAATGTTTCAAGTTGGGTGCAAGAACCATGTCGAAATTGACATCCTTTAAAATGACATCCTTCTGGGTGATCAAGAGGAAGGGAAACAGAAGAAACTTCAATAACAGAATCATAAGTATATGGCTTACATAAGTATACTACAGCAAGCTGGAATCGTCTGTCCATTGACTCCTCCAATTATGCTACATTGCTAGAATGTAGACTGTGAAAACTGGTAGGAGTTTTGAAATAATTTCACCCTTAAGGGTTCTTAAATGTATAATTAAAAAATAAGGGGTGGAAAAGGTGACAGAAGAGAAATGGCTTTGGAAATAGAGCAAGGGTCACCATTACTACATGACCTTGAAAACGTTACTTCGTTCTGTGAATTTCAGTTTTCTTCTCTATGATTGGAAGTGATAAATCTTCCTTTGTAAGATTATTATGAGGACTAAATGAGCTAGGTACAAAGTGCCTAGCAGCAGGCCCATCATAGAAGAAACGTGTACTAAATTCTGGTTCTCAAACCTTCTCAAGAAGAGAGAGCCCATCATTGAAATGAGTTACAAAGTTCCTTATGCATGGGAACTTTCCTAGAGAGAAGGCCCATAACTTTCATCTATTGCTCAAAGCTCCAAAAGGTTAAGAACCACCACAATAGACTGAACATCTCAAAGGTAGGAAAGCCCCTTATTCATTTCTATATACACGGTGGCACATTATTTTGAGACATGAATCAAGTATTCCTCCTGGAACTAGAGCAACCTGTTGGTTTGATTACTAAGGATGGTTGATTTCACATCTGTCCTGAACCCAGCTCTGCACAGGGTGCAAATTGTAGCAACAGCAGTATTAATGTTAATAACTAGCCTTTATTGAACTCTGTATATTCTAGGAATTGGGCAAATGATCTTATAACTATTAATTTATTTAATCACCAAGCAATCCCATGAGGTAGCTATCATTATTATTATCCCCATTTTTAGAAGTGAGAAATTGAAGAAGAGAAAGGTTAAGAATCTTGCTTAGTGCTATACAATCAGTAAGGGGTGGAGCTGGCGTAGGAATCAAGCAGTCTGACTAAGCGTCTACCCAAACTAAGTCTGAGAAACATACCTATCCTAAGGGAGCTCACCATCACCTTAATTAGATTTTTGAAAAGATACACTCTAGGAAATTTGGACTTGACACCACCCACTAGTGCCCAGCTGCTCCCTACTCCGTACTGGGGCTGGGATGCATGGCCCAAGGAACCCATACAGCTGGCTGGCTAGTTCCCGAAGCCACAAGCTGCAACAGCCTTCCCCTTCCCCAGCCAAGGAGCTTTACTCCAGCGGACAGTAATTAAGCTTAGACTTTTCTCCCTGGTGGAGGAAGCAGTTGCATAAGAATAAGAGACTCTTCCCCAGGCATTTTAAAACTGTTTCTTTTCTTCCCTCTTCTCCACCACGTCAGTCAACCTTTAAAGGTTTTTTTTGTTTGTTTGTTTTGATTTTTTCCTTTTAGAGGACATTTTTACTGGGCCAGGCCCCTCAACTATCATTGTTTGTACTCTGTTAAGTTTTGGTTGTGAAAGGGTTTGTGGCGCTAGTCTTGGGCGGTGGCCAATCTGCTGTGCTTTGCATATCTGTATGGTTTGTGATGCAAGCCTCCATCTTGCTTTACATCGTGGGGGCATGGCCCAGTAACCACTTGGCAAGGCCTTGTTTAGCAACCCTGCCTGAGGAGAGGAGCCCTCTCAGGTTTGATATCTGCATGTTTTCCTAGCCCTGTCTCTTAAAGGGCCCCACCCAGAGACTGGGTTTTCTTCTGCCTGTGTGTGTGTGTACTGTGTGTATTGTCTGTCAAAAGAGCTCTAATTAATTTGGCCTAAAGAAAGAAAAGCACTTGGATCAATAATTTTTTTTAAGGGAAGTAAAAGCTGCAGTACCTTTCAGTTTACGTGACTTTAATCTTTGAGAAATAAAAGCAGCCGTAAAGATTATTGGTGAAATGTAGGTCAGATGCAAGGTTTCCTTATTCTAATGGCAATTAGATATGCTTCTTTAGAGGGGGGAATGAGACAGCCAGGTGGGAGGGGATCCCTGAAAAAACTCCAACCAGCCTGCCCACTGAGGTGGGGCCTCAGGAAGTCCAAGAAGTTTGCAGCAGGGAGGAGCCTGGCCCCTCCTCTTCCTGTGTGGAACCTGAGATTCAAGCTGCAGGCAGGAAGTGCTCTAGCAGGGACTCTGGCCTTGGGAGAGTCCCTGTTTCCCCCTTTTCTTCCTTTTCACCCAATGAAACCCTGTCTTACTCACTATTCAATTTGTCTGCAAGCCTGAATTTTCATGGCTATGGGACAAAGAACTCCGTCTTTAGCTGAACTAAGGAAAAGTCCTGTAACAATAAGATTATTTATGATAGCCAAAAAGTGGAAACAACTCAAATATCCATCAACATTTATACAATAGAATTGTCTAGAAAATGTAAACTAATCTGTAGTGGCAGAAGGGAGATCAGTATCAGTGGTTGCCTGAGATAGAGCAATGGCAAGGGAGGATGGAGGAGTGATTACAAAGGGGTATAAGGAAACTTCTGTGGGTGATGGTTATATTTATTGACTTGATTGTACTCATGGTTTCATGGGTATATACGTATGTTAAAACTTATCAGATTGCACACTTAAAAATGTAACTGTTTATTGTTTATCTCAAAGCCACTTTTAAAAATGACAGTAATACCACCTACATTCCAGGGTTGTTATGAGACTTAAATAAGATCATTTATGTTAAAATGCCAAAAACTAACACAAAAATTTAACATAAAAATAACCATTTAGTAAACAGAAGTTCTAACGTAATTGTAAATAATGGAGAGTCATTTTTTTATTGAGCAGAGGCATGAAAAAGCGAAGAATCTCATTTCAGCCGTTATAGTAGATCAATTTTAGTTATCTCCCTTCATATGTACCTTAACAATGAATTAATGAATACGTGTCCCAATTTACAAGTGCAAGTATATATGTATCTGTATTTGTGCATGTGTGTATATACATTTAAGTCCTCACTAATGTTGTCAACAGGTTCTTGGAAATTGATGTTAAGCGAAACTATGTACTAAATGCCATAGGACCTTAACTCTTGTCTATACCAGCCTATGATAAAATTGGTTTCATTACACAGCCTGTCATTTTTGCTTTAAGGAGTAGTTTCCAAGAACTTATGGATGACGTTAACTAAGGACTCACTGTATGTATGTATATATGTGTGTGTTTACATGTATATACATTCACACACATATATATGTTTACACTTTCTTGAAAAGTCCTTTCTACACAATGCATTGGAAGTGGTCTACTTTATTTTCATTTCTATTGTTATAAAAGACCTCAAGGTTGTTTGGAATCAGTGGAATCAGCAATTTTCCCTATTTTTAATAAAAGTGGGAGCTTATTTTATGCTAAGCATTCAACTATGCCCTTGATGTACATCATAACAGTTTTCCTGGGAAGGAGGTATCATCAGCTCTATTTTACAGGTGAGGAAGTGAAGGAACACTAAGATTAAATGATATCTTTAGAATCACACAGCTAGTATGTAGCAAGGCCGGGGAACATATTCAACATAATCTAACCCAAAACTCCATAGTATTTTAGCTCTGCGAGGCTTTCTTCCCAAATTGCTAGATCTAGTATGTGGGTACATTGCTAATACCACCTCAGCAGTCACATGTACCAACAAATTACCAAGATGAATTGAAACCTAGCCTCACAATTAGTGTCACGTCAGTGTCAGTGAAGCCAAGGCTATGGTGAAGAGAGGGAGAAGAATCCAATTCAGCCAGCCATAAAAAATAATCATTAAATGTATGATTCAAGGTGAGTTTATAGATATTTTAAGTCCAAGCTAATATCCATGCAATAGGAATCAAATCGTTGAGACATTCCAAAATCTTAGCGCTATATACAAATTTCTGGATGGAATCTTTTTAGTTTGAAGTCTCATTTTTGTCTGTGTTCTCTGTTTTTGTTTTGTTTTGTTTTGTTTTTAGAGGGAGTCATGCTCTGTTGCCAGGCTGGAGTGCAGTGGCGCAATCTTAGCTCACTGCAACCTCCGCCTCCCAGGTTCAAGCGGTTCTCCTGCCTTAGCCTCCTGAGTAGCTGGGACTACAGGCGCACATGCCACCATGCCCAGCTAATTTTTGTATTTTTAGTAGAGACGGGGTTTCACCATGTTGGCCAGGATGGTCTCGATCTCTTGATCTTGTGATCCACCTGCCTCAGCCTCCCAAAGTGCTGGGATTACAGGCATGAGCCACTGCACCTGGCTGTTCTCTGCTCTTAAACTAAAATTTTAATTTTAGAACATGCTAAAGAAGATGTGGCTAAGTGTATCAAACTAATTTATCAAGTACTATAAATTGAACAGTTTAATCCTGAACATGAAATTTTAATAAAAGTGCCTTAATAAATCTTTAAGCACGTAAGGAAAAGTTACTATAATCATATTGGCTTTAAAAGAGATTTTCATTCTTTTATTTGAGGTCATAATAGATATAAGACCCCTAGGGAAATATAAAAATGAGAAATAAAAAGGTATTTTGTACAGTTATGGCTAATATTACAATAGTCTCATGTCTGGGATGTTAGACCTCATGCTTTGATCCCAGACAAGCTAAGTTAGATTGTCAGCCCTGCCACTTCATAGTTTACTGGGTTGCACTAGGCAAGTGCTTAGCCTTTCGGGGATTCACTTTCTTATACTGTAAAATTTTGCCAGTGGCAGCACCTACCTTTAGAGTTGTTCTGTGAATTAGATAAGGTCATGTATGTTAGCAACCAGGAATGATTCAAGGTACATAGAAGTGTACTCAACAAATAGGGGATGCTATTAAAATAGAATTTGGGCTGCATAGGAGTTTAATGAGTTTAACTTTACTCCATTGCCTTTCCGGGCTGCAGGCAGTAGTGGGAGCCCTGGGCAGTTAGCTCAATGATGGGTGTACCCAGTGGCCTGAGGAAGGAACCTAGAACTAGGTTAAAGGATCCAATCCAAGTTCTGGATAATCAATGCTAATTGCACACTCAACTGAGGAGCCTCCAGAACATCACCTTGGCATAAAAAGCATAGCTCTGACTTCACTTTTAACAATTGTTTGGGGCCTGGTGCCGTGGCTCACGCCTGTAATCCCAGCACTTTGGGAGGCCAAGGGTGGGTGGATCACATGAGGTCAGGAGTTCGAGACCAGCCTGACCAACATGGCAAAACCCCGTCTCTACTAAAAATACAAAAATTAGCCGGGCATGGTCGTGGGTGCCTATAATCCCAGCTACTTGGGAGGCTGATGCAGCAGAATCGCTTGAACCTAGGGTGAAGAGGTTACTGTGAGCCAAGACTGTGCCACTGGACTCCAGCCCAGGTGAAAGAGCGAAACTCCGTTTCAAATAAATAAATAAATAAATAAATAAAAGTAAAATAAAAATTAAAGAAATTGAGTAACAGCTTTACAATAACAATGCAAATTGTTAACATTTTTGACAACTTTGTATGTGCTCTGCCCTATATGAAACACTGTATATGCATTATCACATTGTATCCTTAATAATAATTATGAAATAGGTGCTATAATTACCCTCAGGTTATAGATGAGAAAACTGCTGCCTTGTCGGAAGGAAAGGTGCTGTTTGGTCTCTTCGCTGGCATCCCCATCTTTAGGAATTCCAGCCCAAACAAGCTGCCTTCCAATTAGCAGTAACCCTCGTGTGTGTGTGTATGTGTGTGCACATGCATGTGGATGCATGTGTGTATTTGATGGCATTATATATGGGCTAGAAATCAGTTAATTGTTCTATGAAGTCTTTCTCTGATTAGGTCCTCATCTATTTTGTGGACATTGGTTTTGTATATAGAAGGATTGTCATCAGCAACCCAACGATGCTTTTTCTCCCAACACCCATAGCAACAGCCTTTTTTGTGAACTAAAATAAGTTTGATACGAATCCTCAAACTGGAGTTTTGACAGTTAGGTAAGAAAAACAGATCAGTGAGTACATTACACCCACTGTGCTGTAGAATAATTATTTTAAATAATGTATATAAAACATCATTGCATTTTTTCCTGGTTTACCTTTAAATTTGTTAGCATGCCAGAAATGCAACTGCCTAGCTATCATCAGTCCCCATTCCCCAAAAGGCAAACACTTCATGGGCTGCCAGTGAGAGGCATCACCTGCATACCTGCATAGAGACCTTCTTTCTCTAGCACACAAAGCTTATCCCTGAGACTGGAAGTGTTGAGCAGTCTCTAATTGTCTAGAAGAGCCAGGCCTGGCAAGTCCAGAAGTAGGTTCTAGGCTCTCTCAAACCTCACCCCAATTTAAACTTTGGCTTCATGTTTTATGAGTCTGAAGGCTGTATGCCCAGCTTCTGTAAAGACGGAAATTTATAAGACCACAGGAAAAACAGAGAGGATAAAAGAGAGTAAAATGAGATACCAGAAACCTGGTGTAGAGAATACATAATAGAATTGACCCCATAAATGTATCCTAACGCAGGGACTCAACATTCCAGTTCATCATCAAGAGAGATGAACAAAGCTATCTCAAGGCCTAGGTTGCCATAAAGGAGTGTGGAATGAGTACAGTTAGGAATAGATGGGGCTAGCCTAGAGGTGGGTGCACATGAATAAATCAAGGGGAGACAAATATTGTAAAAGTAATTATAAGGGAGATTATGTTTAACAAGGAGAATGTAGAATGCTATGTGACCATAAAATAGGGTAATAAAATGGGATAATAGCATATGGTGAAGGCAAAAGCAAGTATACAAATATTTTTTAAAAGCTTAATGTCCATTTAATAAATGGTGCGGGGAGAACTGGTTAGCTATATGCAGAAAAATGGAACTGGACCCCTTCCTTACACCTTACACAAAAATTAACACAAGATGGATTACAGACTTATATGTAAAACCCAAAACTACAAAAACCCTAGAAGAAAATCTAGGCAATACCATTCAGGACATAGGCATGGGCAAGAATTTCATGACAAAATCACCAAAAGCAATGGCAACATAAGCAAATAATTGATGAATGGAATCTAATTAAACTAAAGAGCTTCTGCACAGCAAGAGAAACTATCATCAGAGTGAACTGACAACCTACAGAATGGGAGAAAATTTTTGCCATCTGTGCATCTCACAAAGGTCTAATATCTAGAGTCTACAAGGAACTTAAGTGAATTTTCAAGAAAAAAAGTCATTAAAAACTGGGCAAAGGACATGAACAGACACTTCTCAAAAGAGGGCATTCATGTGGCCAAGAAACGTGAAAAAAAAGCTCAACATCACTGATCATTAGAGAATTGCAAATCAAACCCACAATGAGATACCATTTCACGCCAGTTAAGATGGCAATTATTGTAAGTCAAGAAACAAGAGATGCTGGCGAGGTTGTGGAGGAAAAGGAATGTTTTTACACTGTTGATGGGAGTGTAACTTAGTTCAACCATCGTGGAAGACAGTATGGCCATTCCTCAAAGATCTAGCAGCAGAAATACCATTTGACCTAGCAATCCCACTACTGGGTATATACCAAAAGGAATAGAAATCATTCTATTATAAAGATACATGCACACGTATGTTCACTGCAGCACTATTCACAATAGCAAAGACATGGAATCAACCCAAATGCCCATCAATGATAGACTCGATGAAGAAAATGTGGTACATATACACCATGGAATACTATGCAGACATAAACAGAAAGGAGATCATGTCCTTTGCAGGGACATGAATGTCGCTGGAAGCCATTATTGTCAGCAAACTAATGCAGGAACAGAAAACCAAACACCGAATGTTCTCACTTATAAGTAGCAGCTAAATGGTGAGAACACATGGACACATCGGGGGAACAACACATACCGGGGCCTGTCGGGGTGGAGGAAAGGAGAGCTTCAGGAAGAACAACTAACGGATGCTGGGCTTATTACCTAGGTTATGGGTTGATCTGTGCAGTAAACCACCATAGCACACGTTTACCTATGTAATAAACCTGCACATCCTGCACATATACCCCAGAATTTAAAATAAAAGTTGAAGAAAAAAAAAGATTAATGTTTACAGTATAAAATATATGTCATGCCTGCTGATGACCATGCTAACTATATGGATGTAGCAAACTTCTGGAAGGCAATCCTGTTCTCTTTTGCCCTGCTATGGGAGAAGAAGGCCTTGTTAATGAGCTCTGAACAACTTCTCTTCTATGCCACGGATTCCCAGAGGGCTTCTGATACATGTTAGGGAGTCTCTCGGACATAAGAGGCCCTAGAGCTTGTCCAGAAACTACTGTCTGAGTGCCACAGAGGATCCACTTATAATTAAAATACCATGATTCAAATGCAAAACTAGCTTGGGCTTTTTTTGGAAGAAATGTGCCAAGAGGGATCCTGCAGGAAGAGGCCTCCGGAATATTATATTATCGTTTAAATATTTGTGCCCATCATAGAGAGGGTTGTACATCCCTGTCCTGCCCTGCCAGGCTTAGCTACAAAACTTAGTTTGGACAGTAAATAATAAGGAGAAGTGATCCATACCACAACTGGACAGAAGCCTTGAAAGCAGTATACTGTTTGCCACTGCCTTTCTTTTCCTTCTGCCACAAGAAGAGTCATGTTCTTGTGAGGCACAGCTCCATCAGTACGGGTAAGAAAGACGTGTGGGCCAGGCGCAGTGGCTCACGCCTGTAATCCCAGCACTTTGGGAGGCCAAGGCGGGCAGATCACAAGGTCAAAAGATCGAGACCATCCTGGCCAACATGGTGAAACCCCGTCTCTACTAAACATATAAAAATTAGCTGGGCGTGGCGGCACGTGCCTATAGTCCCAGCTACCCAGGAGGCTGAGGCAGGAGAATCGCTTGAACCCAGGAGGTGGAGATTGCAGTGATCCGAGATTGCGCCACTGCACTCCAGCCTGGCAACAGAGCAAGACTCCCTCAAAAAAAAAAAAAAAAAAAAAAAAAAAAAACAAAGAAAGAAAGAAAGATGTGTGCAGACACCCCACAGCAGACGTGAGGCATGAGCAAGAAATCAACCTTGGCTATTATAAGTCATTTAGATTTTAGATTTATTTTTTTGTTTCCACAGCATAAGCTGCCTGACAAAAGGTTCTTTTATCAAGATGACTATGGATACCCCAGTGGAAAGTTTTCTATGATGAGCTAAGAAGGACAGCTAATAATTGAGCACTTCATTAGTCATGAATTTCCACTGAAGCAAGACCAAAAATTTGGCTCTAAGCCCAAAGATACTTACTGCCATCTGCATATAACAAAGTTTCATTAAAAATAACAAGAAAATACAACTCTACTGGTTGCCTTTATTAGGTTATTAGGCTGCATGTGTCAAAACAACTCCTATCTAGCAACTAAGGAGGGTGGTCTTATTGGGGAAGAAGAGATAATACACCCAGAAAGAAGCTGAATCCTCACTTGACCTCTAAGGATGCCTTTCTCTCTTCCCCACCACTTAACAACCAGACCCAATGTCTTTACAAAGATAGAAATTTCAGAATAGTTTTTACTTAGGATGAATATGTGGGGTTTCCACATTTTAATGAAGCCGATGATATTAACCAAGGCAAACTTCTAAGGAAAGGCTTCATAATGTTAAATCCATAATGCTGCATGTTTAAAGACAATTTCGAGGCACTATCCACAGATAGATTCTCAGAGACATAAGCCAGCATTTTACATCGACTCTCCCTCCTGCCTCTTGGCTGCTTATTGTCTCCTAGAGTTTTGCCATGATGGACAGCTACAACAGAGTCAATTCATTCAGAAACGATTGAAATCCCTTCATAGTTTAGACATTATAGGATGTCTAGGAACAGGATGACTAAGGGTTTCATCCACCCTTGAGGAGTTGCTCTGTTGAGAGCAAGGGCTACTAAGCCATTTGCAATTACAGAACTACGAGGTAGTTCTGTAATTCCAGCCTGGATGAGAGTTACCTGGCTGAGTAGAAGCAAAGAGCCATGTGTGTGCTGAAGAAGAAAGAGCCATACCCCAATTGCTGGTCAGCTCAGGGTTGGGCATAGCACTCAGTATGTGATAGGATCCAATGGCCGTCAGAAAGCACTGAGCCATCCTAAGGGATTGGACAAAAAATTGTCCAGTCCCTTTCCATGAATTGTGTTATACTGTAACAGAGGTCTGCAGAGGGTGCTTCAGGGCAGCCTCTTCTTGTTGTGGTTGGGCAGACTAAAGCTTTGACACATCTACAGTCACCACATCCTGTGGCATTTTCTGAGAGTCATGGAGAAGAGGCTGAAGTTCAAGCATCAAGCCCAAGCAGAAAAAGAAAGAAAGGACCACTATGATGGTATTATCAGAGAGTGTGAAACCTTGGGGAAGCAGTCACTGGAGAAAGGACAGCAAAGCTTCAAGTACTTTCTGTCAGGCCTCTGAGCCCAATCTAAGCCATCATATCCCCTGTGACCTGTAGGTATACATCCAGATGGCCTGAAGCAACTGAAGAATCACAACAGAAGTGAAAATGGCCTGTTCCTGCCTTAACTGATGACATTACCTTGTGAAATTCCTTCTCCTGGCTCATCTTGGCTCAAAAGCTCCCCCACTGAGCACCTTGTGTCCCCTGCCCCTGCCCGCCAGAGAACAACCCCCTTTGTCTGAATTTTCCACTACCCACCCAAATCTTATAAAACGGCCCCACCCCTATCTCCCTTCGCTGACTCTTCGGACTCAGCCCGCCTGCACCCAGGTGAAAAACAGCCTTGCTGCTCACACAAAGCCTGTTTGGTGGTCTCTTCACATGGACGCGAGTGAAACTTTCCTTAGTTAACCAGTACCCAGCTGTGGAGGCTTTTTATAATACTTCTGTGGGTGCAGGCAATGTTGTAAGATGGGAGGGCTTATAGCACAGTCTAGAAGCAGAACTGGCATGTCCTCATCTACCACAGACCAAAAGCCCAGATAAAAAGTCTGCAAATGGACCAAGATTGGGGCCAGAAAAATAGAGCAAGGTGCTTGTTCTTGACACCTCTTAAAGGTGAGTAAACTCCAGTGAAATTTTGTATTGCCTGGTAGGCTCAGGAAAGTCTTCAGAGCTGCAGAATAGGAAGGAGTTAGTAGATGGAGGAGCCCCCTTGTAAGCAGCACTTGTACGGGCCTGGAAATAGACAAGGGGAGCTTTGCTTTCCAGGAGCATTTGGTTCACAGGAATAACAAGAATGCACATATGAGCTTGCATACCAAATGGTTAAGATTCGTAACATGAAAATGCTCTGTCTGCTCCCCTGCAGTGACCTCTGCTCCCCACGGAGGCCCTGAGGTCCTTGAGAGAATTCATCTGATGAAGAAGCAAATGCTGCTGCCCTGTCTTTGGGTTTAGAAGAGGACAACATGGGCTGAGTCCTGTTATTGGTAATGGATCTGCCAAGCCCCATCCCAGCCCTAACTGGAACTCTGGCAATCCACATGGTGAGCATTAAAGCCTGGTTTAAGAAGATCAGTGTCTGTTCTTGGACTTAGCTGAATGCTCTTAAGTGTACAGGCCGTGGTCCTGGCAGCATTGGTATTGAGAGTCCTAAAGAAATGCACTTGTATGCACAGACAGGGTTGGCAATATGGCCATCAACATTTATTTTAATTTTACTTTCACAGTTTAGAGGATTTTATTTATTCTGAAACTGGTGAGACTGATTTTAAATTAAAGTGTTACATGCAATTAATTAATTACCACCAGGAAGTTCTTCCTTAATCCCCAGAATCAGCAGGACTCCTTCACAGGAATGCTTCTTAAGCACAGAATGAAATGGACTCTCTGACTTCCAAGCCCCTGGGATAGCTTTGGAATTTAGTCCAGCTAAAAAGAAACCTCCTAATTATTATGGCTTCAAACAATACTGTTTTATTTAGGATTCTCACTTTAATCCTGTGAAAGGAGCTATATAAATCACCAAGTGAACTATACTCAGCCTTTTTCCTCCCCCACTGTCACACCCACATCATCACCAGATCGAAGGATCAAAGCCAACTCCAAGTATAACTGGTATTTGCTTCTCTAGAAAATTAGTTGTCAAAAAATTTCACTGAGGGGCCTAGATATTCACAAGATATTAACAGAGATTCCCCTGAAAAAAAAAAAAAAAAGCTAACGCTGTTTTGACAGAATTCAAAAGATTATGTAACTGTTGGATGATACGCAGTGCTGTAACCCGATATAGCTAATGTAATTTACACTTAATTAGCATAAAGGTTTATTTAAATATTGGAAATCTGAGTATGTCAGTATGACTTTGAATTGATAATTTTTGGTATATCAAAAATAAGATTGAAAACTGACACCGCAGTAGGGGACTAGGTATCAGAATGAATTAAGACAAGATTCCCTACATTCTTGAAGGCTTTCTTTTTTTTTTCTTCAACCCAGCGATGCTGCAATTAACAAGCCCTGGGAGAACAGAGCTCCATTATGACAAGTTCAGCTGTGGGAAAGCAACCAACAAAACACCACTTCTGAGAAAGGGGAAGCGATGTCAGGGAGTGTCATCTGCTGACGTTTGTTCCCACTGTTACTCCCCTCCCACTCACAGAACTAGGAGCTTTCCTGTCCTTTGGCCTCTGAACTCCAAAAGAATGGCAAGCGCCAGTGGAACAGGAGTTTCTGAGAGTCCAGTGTCTATGGCATGTATTTGACAGCTCTGATGAAAAGTATGAGCTGTGAATTAGACTTCCCCTAGCAGAGATGTTTGTGGATAAGGAACCTGCTTAAAACAGTGAGGCAGTCAGAGTGTCAGAGGATTGGGAGACTGAGACTGACATGTGGGCAACAGCAGCAGAAACTGGGGACCTGTAGCTGGGAAAAGAGACGAGTTGGAGGCTACAAAATAGATATCTTCACACAAGAAAAGGAATATTGTCTGTGAAGGGACAATTTATCAAGGTAACAGCACTGGAAGTTTGTGCAGAATCTAGCCATCCATCCATCCGTGCATCCATTCATCCCTCCGTCATCTATGCAGCAGTTTTATAGCTAACTATGGAAAGACGAGCTTTGTGATATGTGATTTCTAGCAACAGCCAGCAGGTGGGTAAAAGTTTTAGGCATGTAAAGGACCCCCCAAATCACACTGCTTTCCTTATTATTCAAAATGTCTTCATAGCTTATATCCAGTGCCTTATTTTCCTATGTAAGCAGTAAAACAGAAATAACAATGAACAGATGAAATCTGTTAACTATTAATATCACAGACTTGAAGACTAGGGATCTTTTCTAGAAGGTATGCCTGCCTTGTTCATTACTAGAAAGCACACATTCAAGTTTCCACTTAGCCCCATTCCATATTCTGTCTCTACCCTAACTCCTGAAATAAACCTACTGTTGTTCTGTTGCAAATAGATCATATTTGGGTCAATTGCAGGTTTTGCAGCTGAAACCTTAATGAGTGAATACAATTGTACTAGAAGAAGTAACTCCCAGAAGCCCAGATTCATGCTTGCCCATACTGCAGAATAATAACTACCAATTATTTGTTATATACCAGAAGATCTATGTAGTGCATCTCAGATAAATCTCACGACAATCCTCAAATTGAGTGTTATCTCAGTGTTTTTTGTTCATTTGTTTGTTTTCTTTTGAGATGGAGTTTCATGCTTGTTGCCCAAGCTGGAGTGCAATGGTGCGATCTCGGCTCACTGCAACCTCTGCCTCCCGGGTTCAAGTGATTCTCCTGCCTCAGCCTCCTGAGGAGCTGGGATTACAGGTGCACACCACCACGCCTGCCTAATTTTGTGTGTTTTTAGTAGAAACGGGGTTTCACCATGTTAGCCAGGCTGGTCTCGAACTCCTGACCTCAGGTGATTCGCCCGCCTTGGCCTCCCAAAGTGCTGGGATTACAGGCGTAAGCCACTGTGTCTGGCTGAGTGTTATCTCCATTTTAAAGAAAGAAAACAGAGGCTTAGACAGTTAACTAACTTGTCCATTCACATGGTTAGTAATGTACAAAGCTGACCCCAAACCAGGCCTTCTCCATCACACCACACTTTCTGGATCCCTCCTACCCCTCCTAGATTAATTACTATAGCATTTATTCAAGTCATTTCAATAGAGCTATTATCAGAGGTATGGGAAAAGAGTTCAATGCCAAATACATTGAAGAATCTGGTTTAAGAAAAGTTAAACAGGTTTCTTTATGGAAGCATTCCTCAATGGCCTCAATAGACAAAAAGGCGTAGGCCTTCTTTTTGTTGTTACTGTTATTGAAGAGCAACTCCAAAGACAGAGCAGTAAAAGTGCTATGGAAAAAAATGCAAACTGCTTTAAAATCTACCTTGCAAACAAGCACCATCCCAGTGCGCAGGGACAAGCCCTTCTGGAGGCATGGAACTCGAAGGTGCTGTGCTTTGGCATTTTGGCTCCAGTCCAGCGGAGATGCAGGCTGCCCACATCCTGTTGGGGGGCTAGGGCCAGACAGAGTTTACATCCAGGAGACCCTCCTAGCAAAGGCACTAAAAGCAGCGCTGCCTCCAGGACAATTCATGATCTCCTAGACAGTAGGGCAGCTGAGCGTGATGAGGAAGGGCACTGTCTCTCTGATTCCCAGGGCCTGTCATTTCCCGAGGGCTGGTGGAGCCCGGGGATTGGAGGGCAAGAAGCCCAGCCGTAGTCTAAAGGAATGATACTGAATGGGCCCTGTGTGCTGAGCAGAGAGGCGGAATAGATTTCCTCGCTTGTCCCTGGATACTTGCCAAACCTGAAGTAAGTACTGTATATGGTGAATCATTGTCAGCACCAGCATTGCCAGATGCTGGGCAATGCATATAAAAGAGCCTGCATTTGGAGGCACTGATTTCCTCAACAGAGCTCAGGTCTCTCCTCTTTGCTCCTGCCTCCAGGGTTGCCTCCTCCAACCCTCTACTCTCCACGCAGATGCTCGAGAAATCTCCCTAAAGCAGATATATGAGTATATCCTTCCTCTGCATAAAAGTCTTCAGTAGTTCCAGAAATAGATGCTTGGAAATCTAATTACTTGCCTAAGGCCTCATAGCTTCTACTTCCTAGAACAGAGCCTTCGTACTGATCTGGCTTACGCACAAGCTGGTCCCCTTAACTACCACTACTTTAACCTATGGCTCCCATCTGGATGGTTTTGTGATGGTCCTCATCTGGGGACCTCAGCCACAGATGAACACTCCTGCTGGAATTAACCCAGCTCCAGATATCTCTCAGGATTCACCCCATCTTACAGTCATCTCATTGTGTCTTACTTCCCCATTAGACTGCAAGCTTGTTGAGCCAGGGAATACATATTATTGAACTTTGTGTCCCAACCCACAGCACAAGGCCTGGCCTGTCATACATGTGTGTTGAATGGATAATACAAAATTTCCCAGGGCCCGTGTCCTGAGCTCCATGTCAAAATCTGTGCATTTGAATTCAAAGATACCTCACTTTGGCTAATCCAAAATATGATACTGATTTCTAGCATTTGTGATTCTTAATACCAAAGCCAATAAAACAAAATTGATATTAAAACCAGAATAAAACAGGCAGGATGGGGATTAAGATGAGTCAAAGTACAGAGAGGTGCAATATAGAATCTGACTCTGAGATAAGTAAAATACATTTTTTTTTAGATAATAGCCGGTATTCATTCCACTATAGAATGGTCCAGCTGAAATCTGTTTTTCAAAAGGTAGTGTTTTCTTTCCTCCTATTGTTATCCTTAAAAATTGAATTTTCAGTTATTCATCATTGAACCTGAAAGCAAGAACAGTTTGAACACCCATTTACCTTGTTCTCTAAATGTTTTAATCAGCTCAGCTTTAATGTTATGAAACTACTCAACAACGCTAAGTATTTATCATAATAATGTATCAAAATACAAATTCAAGTAGACATGTGTTTTTATTTTAAAGTGCACCATCTAGTCTTATGCTGACTCTGACCCAGACTGCCTTAGGGAGGTGCAGACTGATGATCTTTAGTTTAAACAAGAAAGGCCATTTTTTTTTTTTGTCCAAGGGCAATAGTGAAACCACAGGTTATCAATTAATATGCTTGCTGTTGAGTTAAATGTTTTGGTTCCAGAGATCAAATATTCCAGTATGAATCCCATTTTATACAGTGGCTGAATTATGGGTCATTATATACATATGTTAGCCAATCCCAGCACAGAAGGAACTGGAACCAAAGTCCTATCAGTTAGTCTGAGTCATGAAAGTGGATGGAGTTTCTCTTGATTCAGTATCGCCTTTTACTGGGCAGCAGGTGCAGCTTTTACCAATAGAGAAGGGACATTGTTGGGGTCATGCAGGGGGCAGGTGGGGTGTCATTACCTTCTCTAATATCATGTGTCAGTTTACAGCCTTGCCTATCTTCTTCACTGCAACATTCCTAGCATCCAGCCAAGTGCTAGGTATGTACTATGTTCTCAATAAAAATGTGATGAATGAATAAATGTCACTGGATTAAAGGAAACTTAGGGAATAATTGACAGAGAGCTAATGCATGTGGAAATTAAGAGCTCAAACACTCGAGTCACACTGCCCAGTTTTCAACCCCAGCTCCGACCTTGACTACGTGTGTGTTCTTGGGCAAATCCTTTTCCTTCTCTATGCCACCATTTCCTCATCTGGAAAATGATGATGCTCCTCATACCAATCTCAAATAGTTATTGTGATGATTGATTTTAAAGCCTGAGAAGCTCTTGGAACAGTGCCTACCTCATATTAAGTGTTCAATGAGAGAATCTGCTATTAGCATCAATTATTGATAGACAGCCATGGATGCAGGGTAGTGTGACCATCCACTGTGCACCAAAGTTTGTGCAAATATGTAGAATCTCCTTCTCCATTGCTCCAGGATCTATGGCTTATGTAGCTCTGTATCTTCAGTGTCTGATCAAGAGATGGTTTGTAGTAAAGGAGTCTGGATGGATGGAGGCTTGTTCAGCTGTCTAAGCTGATTGGCATCTTTACAAATACACACCCTGCCACGGCCACTCTTCCTAGTTCAATGATCCCTCAATACTCTGGCTTCAACCCTCTGTTTGGACCCTTCTTGCTCTTCACCAGTTCCCTTGGCATGGTCTTGTGTTTGGAGTCACCCTGTGCCTACCCCCTTCAGTCTGATGGCTGAGTGGGACAATCTGCCAATCTCCATCATCATTTGTCCACAGGGTAATGTTTCTTTGATAGCATCTCCATGGTTTCTTACGCTGTAGCCTCGGGAAAAATGATAGCCTATCCAAGATTCCTGAGGCAACAGGCCCAATCTTTGCTATAGTGTCCCAGGTCTCCATTTTCCTTGGAAGGAGAAATTCAAATATCAGAGGCATTGTTCATAATATTTAAGGTCAAGGGCTTTGAGATTAGATCATTCTATGAATAGGTCATATCCCCACTGAGCTACCTACTTGCTCTGTGAACTTAGACATTTTGAACTCTATAGTTCACGGTGTCCTAATCTGTAAAATGTGAATAATTATAGAAAGTACCTCATAACTGCATGGGATAGTGCCTAGCATGATGTTACATACAAAAACCATCCAAGAAATGCTAGCTATTTTGCATTCAATCAGCTCACAACACTGAACGTCTACTATGTGTCAAACCTCATTTTAGTTATTTAGTGACTTAGAGACGAATGAAAAACTTTGGCTGCCCTCAAGAAGTTTACATGCTGAACAAAGGCGGGTATAAATGATAAACAAGTAAGCACACTGGTGTGTGACTTTGTGTATGATATGGTTTGGATGTTCATCCTCGCCAAATCTCATGTTGAAATGTAATTCCTTATGTTGGAGGTGGGGCCTGGTGGAAGCTGATTGGATCATGAGGGTAGATCCTTAATTAATGGTTTGGCACCATCCCCTGGGTGAGATGTGAGTTCTCGCCCAGTTGATTTATTTGAGATCTGGTTGTTTAAACGTGTGTGGCACCTCTCCTCTCTCTCTCTTGCTCCTGCTCTCAGCATATGATGTACCTGCTGTCATGATTGTAAGCTTCCTGAGGCCCTTACCAGAAGCAAATGCTGGCACTGCACTTCTTGTACAACCTGCAGAAACATGAGCCAATTAAACTTTTCTTTATAAATTGCATAGCCTCAGGTATTCCTTTACAGTGATGCAAACAGACTAATACAGTGTAAAACACAATATAGGGTGATTTACGTGAAAGGGAAACCTGAACCATATATTCATGTGAACAGCTGCCCAAGGGTTTAAGCCAGTTATTTAAATGTAGTATGTACAGATGAATAGTTATAAATTGAATATTAATTGTTTAAGACAAATAACTGCAACGTTTCACTTTCTAAAACCAAACAAACAGGAGTGTATAAAAAGAGTTTTAAAAGTTGGTGAGCACTTCTTTATTCTTGATAAGACTCACCTATGGACATCTGGGTCCATCAGTTAGAGCACATCTGTGGGACCGAGAGGGACTAAGGTAATCTTGCTATGCTACTGTTGGCTGTCATACATTGCTTTGGAGTCATCTAACCTGGACCTCAGAGGGGTGCAGCATGGAAAGAGCAGAAAAGAAAGGCTTTTTCTAGGCCTAGAAGATGAGTAGCAGTGGCTGGGCGCGGTGGCTCACGCCTGTAATCCCAGCACTTTGGGAGGCCGAGGCGGGTGGATCACGAGGTTGGGAGATCGAGACCATCCCGTCTAACATGGTGAAAACCCATCTCTACTAAAAATACAAAAAATTAGCCAGGCGTGGTGGCGGACGCCTGTAGTCCCAGCTACTCGAGAGGCTGAGGCAGGAGAATGGCGTGAACCCAGGAAGCAGAGCTTGCAGTGAGCCGAGATTGCGCCACTGCACTCCAGCATGGGTGACAGAGTGAGACTCTGTCTCAAAGAAAAAACAAAACAAAACAAAACAAAAAAGATGAGTAGCAGTGAGCCAGTGAAGAGCGACAGGAAGGATGGCCCAGCTAGAGGAGGATACTCTATACCACATTAGCTTCAGTGGACACATTTTTTTTTTAATTGAGACAGTGTCTCGCTCTTGTTGCCCAGGCTGGAGTGCAATGGTGCAATCTCAGCTCACTGCATCCTCGGCCTCTCAGGTTCAAGTGATTCTCCTGCCTCAGCCTCCCGAGTAGCTGCTATTACAGGCATGTGTCACCATGCCTGGCTAATTTTTGTATTTTTAGTAGAGATGGGGTTTCACCACGTTGGCCAGGCTGGTCTCCAACTCCTGACCTCAGGTGATCCACCCACATCGGCCTCCCAAAGTGCTGGGATTATAGGCGTGAGCCACCACACCTGGCCAATGGATGTAATTTCTGATCAGGGAGCAGGGATAAAACTTATAGCCTGGTCAATGGACAAGCCCCTAAAACTAGTGCTAGCAATCACTAAAATAATAAGGTCAGTATCTTTTTGTCCATAGCCTAACTTCCACTCATTTGGATAAGACTAAACACAAGGTAAAATCATAATCAGATGAACAGGTAAATATGGTTTACACTAACCAAGCAATCCGGTATGCACAAATTTAACTAGTCTCAGAATTATATGGGTTCGATTGGCCTAATTTCACTTGTGACATTCCACCTTATTTGTGTAATACTGCTACTACACTGAGATTTATCCTTTGAATCACAGCACACCAGCGAGCCGTATCTTCAGTGGGATATAATGAAGGTATAATCACAGAGCATGCGAGTAAAGTTCCCAGCAGCCTACACATGCCAATTATTCAACATTACATTCGGATGCAATTTTATTTTCCCATCGGTTGTCTAGTCAGGTAATAGATGGTAAACCTTTTTTAATCCTCTTACTGATTAATAATAAAATAGCCAAGGATGTAATAATTTCTAATGGGTTTTCAATTCTATATGTTTCCAGCTTACATTTAAGAGTTAACATTAAAAAAAAAAAACAAGAAAAGCAAAATCTTACTTCAGAAAAATTTTAGGTACTTCCTTTAGCCTGAAAAGAAAATGCTAACACCAATTATAATACATTTCTTGTATAATGTTTATTCAACTAATTTTACCTCATCCTTCTCCTAGTATCTGAGTAACTGCATTGGAACCCATTGGGAACATGCAGTACTGGCCACATTACTGTAGCTGGCTGAGTCACATCCTTGGATTCCCAGAATTTTCTAATCTTTTGGTTTTAGGAGAAAGTAAATAAATATGAAGTATTTATTCTTTAAAAGCAGCTTCATATGGATATATTGAGAAACAAAAATGTAATTACTAATCTGTATTTTCTATATCTATAGGGTAAGCAATGAAAATTATGTAAATAAGAGTACCCTGAGTGCCTGCAAAGCATGACATTCACAAAGTCATTTATTTAGTTAAGAAGAAAGTAGTACATACAGTCCATGATCCAAGTGATGCAGTCAGACAGGGCACCCAAATTGATCCTAGATGGGAGCTTGGAAAAGATAAGCTAGGTTGGTAAGTCCAACAGGCTTTAAACGTGGTATGAGGTACCTCTTGCCCAGAATTTCCTTGAGTCAAGCTACAGGCAGATACTTAAATTTATGCTCGAAAACAGTGCTTCTATTCACAATAGCAAAGATATGGGCTCAACCTAAATGCCCATCAATGGTAGACTGAATGATGAAAATGAGGTACATATATGTACACCAAGGAATACTATGCAGCTATGAAAAATAATGAGATCATGTCCTTTGCATCAACACAGATGGAACTGGAGGCCATTATCCAAAGCAAATTAACACAGGAACAGAAAACAAAATACTGAGTGATCTCACTTATAAGTGGGGTCTAAACATTGAGTACGCATGGACACAAGGAAGGGAACAACAAACAACAGGACCTACTTGAGGACAGAGGGTGGGAGGAGGGTGAGGATCAAAAAACTACCTATCGGGTACTATGCTTATTACTTGGGTGATAAAACAATATGCACACCAAACCCCTGCAACATGCAGTGTACCTATAAAATAAACATGCATGTGTACCCCTGAACCTAATATAAAATTTTGAAAAAAACAGGAAAAAATAAAATAAAACAGTGCTTGATATCATCAGGTACAAGAACCCAAATTGGATTGCTTATTTAGACAAGAGGAAGAAAAAATGAAGCTACACATGGATGTATTGAGAAATAAAAATGTAATTGTTATTCTGTGTCCTCTACATCTACAGAAGTAGGCAATGAAAATTATAGTAACTCTTTATCAGATGTTAATGTGATCTGATATTATCATATTATAATATCGGATAAAGAGTTAATATCTGATAAAGAGTTAATATCTAAAATACCTGAGGAACTCAGACAATTCAATAGCAAGAGAACAAACTGACTTAAAAATGACCTAAGAGCTTAAATGGACATTTCTCAAAGTAAGACATACAAATGGCCAGCAAATACATGAAAAAATGCTCAGCACCACTAAACATTGGGACAAGCCAATTAAAAACACAATGAGATATTACCTCATATTAGTCAGAATGGCTATTATAGAAAAAGACAAAATATTAGTGCTGGTGAGGATGCAGAGAAAAGGGAACTCTTGTACACTGTTGGTGGGAATGTACATTAGTACAGCCATTGTGGAAAATGGTATGGAGGTTCATCAAAAAACAAAAAGTAAAACTACCATATGAGCCATCAATCCCTCTCCTGGTTATATAGCCAAAGGATTTGGAATCAATATTTCAAAGAAATATCTGCACTACCATGTTTATTGCAGCACTATTCACTATATCCAAGGTATGGAATCAACCTAGGTGTCCATCAACAGATGAACGGACAAAGAATATGTGGTATATATACACAATGGAATAAAATTCACCTTTTTAAAATCAGAAGAAATTTTGTCATTTCTGACAACATTGATGAACCTGGAGGACATTATGCTAAGTAAAATAATCCAGGCACAGAAAAACAAATATTGTAGGATTTCACTTACACGTGGAATCCAAAACAATTGAACTTATGGAAACAAAGAATACACTGGTAGTTACCAGATGCTGGGGATGTGGGGAATACATTTTTTTGAGATTTATGCCACAGAGTGATGACTGTAGGTAACAATAATGTATTCTTGAAAATTGCTAAGGGAGTAAACTTCAAATGTCCTCTCCACAAAAAAGATAAATATTTGAGGTGATGAATATGTTAATATACTTGATTTAATCATTCCACATTGTATACATATATCATGACATCACATTTTATCCCATAAATATATACAGTTATAATTTGTCAATTTATAGCAAAATACAGTATTAGATTGCTTATCCCCAATACAAGGTAGAAAGCAGTGGGTAATGACTGGAATCAAGATGAGAAGGTCTACAAAAAAACGATAAGGAAGAGTAATGAGATAAGATATGGATAAGTGGCTTGGACTCCTGTTTTGGACTGTTGTTTATCCAGAAATGAACTTTGGATAGTGGTAGCTTTTAAACAGACTAATAGTAGGATTTTGTGTGGAATGAGCCAATCAGTTTAAAGGGAGCTAGGCACGGTGGAAAGATTCTAGGCTTATATTCTAGGTTATTTTGAAGGCTAAACCTTAAGCAGAAGCCAAAATCAAGAATCAGAAAAAAATAAAGACTCAAGGCATTAAGAGACAGAAACATCAACAGTGGAAAGAATGGTCAAACCAATGTTACCAAATTGTGCTTTTCTCATTGTGATTTGCTTTGAACAAGTTACATGTATGTGTGCCTTAAGGACACAAACCAAAACCTGACTGGCACAATAATGCCATCATCAATATGCAGCTCCACAAAGTAGAAAAAGGGGGCTGAGAGGTTTTCCCATCCAAGTGAAGCAGAGAGGATTTTTATCCCCAATCTTCAGTTAACTATATTATTAACTCCACTGATTCTTAAACATTCAAACTAGTTTAGATTCAGTTTTAGTTTTGCTATTTTATTTTGCCTTCTTAATTGAAAATTTCTAGCTATATACTTTATCAAGCATAAATATTGATGCTTCCTTCAATAAAATTAGGTCCCCTAATCTGTTCTCTGTGTGTGTGTGCACGTGAGTGCATATGGACATGCCTGAATTTAGCTATTATAACAGTTCGATTCTAAAAATATTCACCCCTGCATAAAACTAATTAATCCACAAGCATACCTCAGGTCTGTGGAGCTGAATATTAAACATGCTAACCAAGAAATTCAGTAAAATTGTAATACCGTATGTAGAAATCCTCTTTAAAACTCACCAGTGGTAGTTCAACTAAATGCTTGCCATTTTGCCCTTAGTTAAAAATATTTCCTTTCAAGCAAACATAGTAAGACAGGAAGCAAAGTATAGTGAGAAAAACACACGCTCTGGAGGTTTCACATTTGCATTTAGATCTCAGCTCTGCTACTTACTAACTCAGTAAAGTTAAGCGACCTCTCTCTACATTAGCTTTTCCACAAGAAAAATGGGGATCATAGTAATACCTACCTTCTAGGGTTGATGTGTGTATCTGATGTATATGAAGGATCCCAGTAGAGTATTAGGTAGATGCAAGGCCTCAGCAAATGTTAGTTCTTCTTAATTCCTTTCCTAAGACTGTGGACATATGTTTCTGAAGTGATATGCAAGGCTGTAAGTCTGCATGACTTCATGAATATATCTGAGTGTTATAACTAATAGAGAGAAATGGGGACGTGGTGCCCCTTTGATATGGTTAGGCTTTGTGTCTCCACCCAAATCTCATCTTGAATTGCAATCCCCATAATCCCCATGTGTCGAGGGAGAGACCAGATGGAGGTGATTGAATCATGGGGGCAGTTTTCCCCATGCTGTTCTCATGATAGTGAGTGAGTTCTCATGAGATCTGATGGTTTTATAATGGGCTCTTCCCCCTTTGCTCAGCACTTCTCCTTCCTGCCTTCTCCTTCACCTTCTGCCATGATTGTAAGTTTCCTGACGCCTCCCCAGTCACGCTGAACTGTGAGTCAGTTAAACTACTTTCCTTTATAAATAACCAGGCAGTTCTTTATAACAGTATGAAAATGGATCAATACACCCTCCATTTATCAACTGAGTTATGGATTGCGTTTGGTTTGTCCTGGCCTCAAGTGTGCTAAGGAGAGCGCTCTTGCAGCAAACAAGCATCCAACATCCTCCTCCACATTGCACTTCTCTATAGCCCAATATTCAAAGAATCTCATTTCAATATTTGTCATCGAGTCTTTGTTCTATAGATGAAACTACTCTGAAATCCAGAAACACAGCTTGATAACTGATGCTCTTATGATCTTTTACATTGGAGTTTTACTAAATAAAGATCTGTTATTATTTATGCCCTCACCAATCCTTTCCAAATAGGAAGTTGCTTTATACTAAATAGTTGGCCAAACAAATAGAAAGAAAATGTATACATCAGATGGTCCAGCCATTTCTCTACTGAGTAACCCTTACTGTCAAGAAATACATATGTCTGATAAACTTTCATTGTATTCATCACCTTTTTTCCTCCCAAGAATCGTCCATATGCTTAATAAACATTATTACATTGTTTTCCTTTTCATTCTCTTGGTTAAATCACATCAAGGTATTTCTCTTTGTTTTCTTTGGATTTGATCTTTTAAAATTCCTTAAGTGTGATCAGAAGATAATCATTGATTTTTATTATTTTTTATTTGTTCAGGCAAAAGTATTGGCTAACATCATAAATTGGAATTCCAAGTTTCATATTATTTAATGCCACTTATCACTTAATGACATGGCAGAGAATGATGAGTTCTATTAATAACAATGGAACATGCAGCTAGAAATGAGAACTGAATTCCAGCTCAAAAAGCCTTGTATATTTGAGGACCAGAAATGCCTATGAGTTCACATAATTATTGTTTCCACCTACCGTCACAGGAAACTGAGTCAAACAAAGCAATGATAACAGTTTAAATTTAAATCATGTCCCAGCTTGAGCTCAAAAAAATGTATATCAGGGCTGGGCACAGTGGCCTCACACCTATAATCTCAGTGCTTTAGGAGGCCAAAGCAGGAGGATCACTTGAGACTAGCATAAGGAGGCCCTAGCTATACAAAAAATAAAAATAAATTAGCTGGGCATGGTGGCATACACTTGTAGTCCTAACTATTTGGGAGGCCAAGGCAGGAGGATCACTTGAGACTAGCATAGGGAGGCCCTGGCTATACAAAAAATAAAAATAAAAATTAGCTGACCAGCGTGGCATACACCTGTAGTCCTATTTGGGAGGCTGAGGCAGGAGGATCACTTGAGCCCTGGAGTTGGAGGCTGCAGTGAGCTATGATCACACCATTGCATTCTAGCCTGGATAACAGGGCAAGACCTTGTCTCAAAAAATAAAATAGATCAGCTATGTTTTATATCTTTATGAAGGAAGGAGAAACAAGGACAAACTGGGGATAGCTCTTTCCTATCTCAATGGATTGTTATTTTTTTTTCTTACTGCCAATGTCTAACAGATTATACTTCCTGTTGAGTGTCAGGAGTTGGAGGGATATTGCCTCTCAGACATATCACTGTATATCTGCTCCCTTTGGAAAACCTGGATGCTCATCCTGGCCTCTTCTCAAAGGGAAACAGAAAATAGAGACAACAGCTATCTTGCACTTTGTGTCCCCAAAACAGCCAAAAGTACCAGGTTTACAGTCCTTCTGCGGGAATGTGGTATTGTAGTTTACAATTCGGCAATCCTGTTTTGAAAATGAAACTGAACTCAGGAGACAGCATGGTGGCCTGAGTTCTAATTCTGCTTCTGCCTGTAATAATTATGAGACCGTGGGAAAAAAATCTGATCTTTCTGGATAGCAGTTAGTTATTCCAGTTTGCCAGATGAAGACACTGAATACAAGCGCTTCTCCACTTTGCTACTTAAACTTTTCTCAGTCGAGTATTTAAAATTGCATTTTAAACTCACACTCTAAGAGAAAACTTCCCCATCCTCATGGTGGTTGTTTTATCAGTATTCTCTGCTTTTCTGCCAAATTTATCACGTGGATGTGTCTCTCTGTCTACATTTTATTCATATTTAACACAGGTGATGATTCAATATGCAGAACTGTAATTTGTGACATCATAATAGTTCACACATTCATAATTTTAACTTTAAACCTACGATTACACATTAATTATGAATAGCACAGTAGAGGCTATTTGAGTCCCAATTCTGAATCATTAAAAGACGAAGGCATGGTAAGTTACCTCTATTAAAATATATGTAACTCTGGGAGATGTTAATATCCATTTTGGGAGCCAAGTGTTGTATTCACTCAGAGAACAATATAGCTAACCATGATTAACTCTAAAAGAGGTGAGAAACTCAATGTCTCCGTACGTTATTATTATAAGTGAAAGTTATTAAAGTAGAATGTTTTAACCCAGAATGTTTGACATAGATACACACACTATGTCAAATTCTGGGTTAAAACACTGATTCACTGATTTTTTTTTCTTTATGTGATAAAGAAACTTCTTGTTTAAGATTCCACATATAAGTGAGATTGCAAAGCATGTTTTTTCTGTCTAGCTTATTGCGTGTTGAAACATCATGTTGTATGCCTTAAATATGTGCTATTAAATGTTTAAAATAAAAATAAACTAGTTTTAAATGCAAAAAAATGCATACTAAGTTACAGGACATTTTAAAAGTTGCTGAATCCTCTAAAAAGTGACATCTTTCTGATTCCAAAAAGGTGCTTTTTCTTCCATCTCATGTACACTTTCAAAAGGCATACATTTTTAAGATCCTGCTAACATACATCAGCTGAAGCTTACCACCCACAAAGCCTCTCTTTTCCGATGTTGTACTTACCACCTAGGCTTTTCTTTCGAAATCCCGAAGAACTCTGAAATCCCGGAGAGCTTTATTTCCTTCTTGCAGACAGACAAATGATGTGGAAAAGGTTAAGTGACATTATCAAACATGGAACATCAAGTCAGAATGGAGTCAGGGACTGAACCTAAATGTTTGCCACAACAAAAGGGTTACTTATTAGCCATCTGGATGCTCTTTAAAATCTCCTTCCAAAAAGCATCGTTGAAGGTATTGTTTCTGATATATCTTGTATAGGGAAGCAGATGTAATCTGTATGGAACATCAGGCACTAAATTGCAAATTATTAAGTGTAATTAAGTGTCCTCTAAAGTAACCGAGTCTGACACTTCCCAAACTTTTCTTGCTCCTACTCTCTCAGTGTCTTAAATCTGAGAAACTATCTGGACTCTATACCAAAACAAGAGCCAATCTGTAACAAACTTTCTTGCATCCACACAGTGCCACAGTTGATTTCATTTTTCTTTTTTCAAATGTATGCATCATCTCAACGAGCCAAGGAAAGAAAAAGAATGCGTAACCTTGAACCAGGAGAGAATTAGGGAAGATAACTAAAAGTTATGCTAGAAAAGTCTCTTTGAAATATATTGTATACATGTATTTTGGTAATCATTAGTGATGTTGATAAATATCCCAGCTCTTGTCTCCTTTCAGGTAAATGACAGATTATACTTCCTTGCTTCCTTTTAAATTAGGCATGGCCATGTGATTTGCTTTGGTCAATGAAATATAAGTGGAACTGAGGCATAATGGAAGTAATATGTGTGGGTGTGTCACTTCCAGGTGGAAGCTTTCAGAACAGGGCGTAACTGACTATGTTCTCCTCCCCTTGCCACAGTGACCTGGGAAGCACATATTGAGATGAAGTCTCCATCACCCTGGAGCCTGGAGTGGCCAGGTGAAGTAGAAGCCCCTGCTCAGCCACATTTTGTGTGCAGCATGAGTGAAAAACAACCTTTTGATGTGTTAAGCCACTGAGATTTGTTTTCGTTTTTATCATAGAATGACTGAGGCTATCCCGATGAATTCATTCATTCATTCATCAACATGTTCACACAGTTTTTTTGAGGGGTTAATTTTAGAAAGTAGTAGGCATGCCTGTTCTTCTAGACAAAAGGAAAAGATGATGAAGCCCTGGATAGGATTGGAGGTGGCGGGAGTCAAATTGTTGAGAAAATCTCTATCTCATGGTGTCTGTTTTCCTAATGGTGCTGGAGATCTGGAGAGGAAGTATTGTAAACTAACACCTGGTTCCTACTAGGGGCAGGAGACCAAAGTTACTTGGAAATAAGTACGGATCTAGCCTTCAAGTGCCTCAGAGCCTAAAAGGAGTGATAAAATAGAGACATAAAAACTATGATACAAAGTTGAATAAGATAAGAGTTTAGGCCGGGCGCAGTGGCTCACGCCTGTGATCCCAGCACTCTGGAAGGCCGAGGTGGGTGGATCACCTGAGGTCAGGAGACCAGCCTGGTCAACATGTCAAAACCCCGTCTCTACTAAAAATACAAAAATTAGCCAGGTGTGGTGGCACGCACCTTTAATCCTAGCTACTGGGGAAGCTGAGGCAGGAGAATCATTTGAACCCAGGAGGTGGAGGTTGCAGTCAGCCAAGATGGCGCCATTACACTCTAGCCTGGGCAACAAGAGTGAAACTCCATTACAAAAAAAAAAAAACAACAACAAAGAGTTTAAAACCAATAGACAATGAGAGAAAAGGTCAGAAGAAGGGAAAGCCACAGAAGCCTGTGTAGAGAAAGGGATGTTAAGCTGGATCTAAAAAGTGTTACTTGGAAAAATAGGTCTCAGAAGGTGGAGCAAGATAGTAGAATAGAAAGCTCCATTGATAGGTTCCCCACACCCCCCGCCAAGTAAGGACATCAAGTTAACAACCATCTGCACAGAAAAAAACACGTTCATATGAACCAAAAATCAGAAAAGCACTCATAGTCCCTGGTTTTACTTCATATGGCTGAAAGAGGCACTGAAGAGATAGAGAAAAACAGTCTGGAATCGCTGATGCCACCCCCCAGCAGCAGTGGCAGCATGGTACAGAGAGCATCTCTGGGACTTGGGGGAGGGAGAACACAGTAATTGTGAGACATTGAACTCAGTGCTGTCCTGTTAGAGAAGAAAGGAAACCCAAACCAAACTCAGCTGATGCCCACCCACTGAAGGAGCATTTATATCCACCCTAACCAGAGTGAAATCTATCCCAGTGGTCAGACCTTGAGTGCCTGCAAACCTCACAACCTAGGGCTATAGAACTCTGTGTTTTCAAGTAAACATGGAAGGCAGCCTAGGCCATAGAGACAGCAACTCATAAGCAAGTCGTAGTGCTGAACTAGGCCCAGAGACATTAGACTGAGGGTAGGGCATGCAACATACTGAGACATCAACTAGGGCAGCCACGTTCAGAATTCTGGCATCACCCCTCCCATAGCCCCATGCTGCACAGCTCAGGGCTCCAAAAGAGACCCATTCCTTCCACTTGAAAAGAGGAGAGGGAAGAGTGGGGAGAACTTTGTCTTGTATCTCAAATAGCAGCTCAGCCACAGCAGAATAGGGCACTGGTCAGGGTTTTGAGGCCCCTATTCCAGGCCCCAGCTCCCAGATGACACTATTAGACACACCTTGGGCCAGAAGGCAACCCGCTGCCTTGAAGGAAAGGACCCAGCCCTGGCAGCATCCATCACCTGCTAACTGAAGAGGCCTTGGGCCGTGAATAACCAACAGTGATACCCAGGCACCATATTGAGGGGCTTGGGTGAGCCTCTGAGACTTGCTGGCTTCAGGTATCAGCATGGCCACAGTGAGGTAGAGCACCAAGCAGGCTCTTGGGGTCTGTAATTCCAGGAGGTGACTTGTGGACAGCACTTTTGGACCCGCCCTGGGCCAGAGGGGAGCCCACTGCCCTGAAACTTGAGTCCCAGGCCAGGCAGCATTCACCACAAGATGATTTGAGAGGTCTTGGACCTTAAGGGAAGATCGGGGGTAGTCTGGCAGTACTTCTCATGGACTGGGGTAGTGGTGGCTGTGAGGTGAGGCTCTTCTGCCTTTGGAAAGGGGAGGAAAGAGTGTGAACATCTGTGCCCTGTGGTTTGAGTGCCAGCTCAACCGCACTACAATAAAACACCAGGTAGATGTCTAAGGTTTTTGATGCTAGACCCTGTCTCTTGGACAGCACTTCTGGAACAGCCTGGGTACTGGGGGAAATCGCTGCCCTGAAGTGAAGAAAATAGGCCTAGCTGGCTTCGTCACTTGCTGATTTTACAGCCCCAGGGCCTTGAGCAAACATAGGCAGTAGCCAGGGAGTGGTTACAGCAGGCCTTGGGCAAGACCCAGCACTGTGCTGACTTCAGGTCTGTCCCAGAATAGTCATAGTGCTGGTGGCCACGGGGGTATACATGTGTCACCCCACCCCCAGCTTTAGATGGCTTAGAACAGAGAGAATGACAATCTGTATATTTCTTTTAGGCTATTTGAAAATGCACAGTCAGAGGAGACAACAGAATAAGAAACAATGAAACATGCCTACATGGTCTAGAAAATAACTTCAGAAGGGCAAATCTGAGACTTATTGGCCTTAAAGAGAGAGTAGAGAAAAATACAGGGGTAGATAACTTATTCAAAGGGATAATAACAGAGAACTTCCCCAAACTAGAGAAAGATATCAATATCCAAGTACAGGAAGGTTATAGAAAACCAAGTAGATTTAACCTCAAAGAAGACTACCCGAAGGCATTTAATAATCAAACTCCCAAAGGTCAAGGATAAGAAATGGATCCTGAAAGCAGTGAGAAAATAAGAAACAAATAACATACAATGGAGCTCCAATATGTCTGGCAGCAAAGTTTTCAAGGTAAACCTTACAGGCCAGGAGAAAGTGACATGACATATTTAAAGTGCAGAAGGAAAAAACTTTTACACTAGAATATTATATCCAGCTAAATTATCCTTCAAACATGTAGGAGAAATAATGACTTTCTCAGATAAACAAAAGCTATTGGATTTCATCAGTACTAGACCTATCTTAAAAGAAATGCTAAAAGCAGTACTTCAATCAAAACAAAAAGGACGTCAGTGAGCAATAAGTAATCACCTGAAAATACAAAACTCACTGGTAATAGTAAGTACACAGAAAAACACAAAATATTTTAACACCATGACAGTGGTGTGTAAACTACTTTTATTCTATGTAGAAAGACCAAATGGTGACTCAATCAAAAATAAGAACTGTAACAACTTTTCAGTACATAGTAAAATAACAGATAAATTAAAAAAAACCAAAAAGTTAAAAAGCAGGGGAACAAAGTTAAGGCATAAAAGTTTTATTTATTCCCTTTTTGCTTGCTTGTTTAGGCAAATAGTCTTAAATTGTTATCAGGTGAAATAATGGGTTACAAGTCTTCCAGAAAAAAAGAAAAAACCCAGAACCTGATGGCTTCACTGCTGAATTCTATGAAACATTTAAAGAGCTAATACTAATCCTACTCAAACTATTCCAAAAAATAGAGGAGAAGGGAAGACTCCCAAAGTCATTAACAATAGAATGAAGGATAAAACACCACATAATTATTTCAATTGATGCTGAAAAAGCAGTTGAAAAAAATGTAACACTCCTTCATAATAAAAGCCCTCAAAAAACTGGGGATAGAAGGAACTTACCTCAACATAATAAAAGCCACACATGACAGACCCACAGCTAGTAGTATCACACTGAACAAGGAAAAACTGAAGCCTTCCTCTAAGATCTGGGACACAACAAAGAAGATATAAAGGTCATCTAAATTGGAAAGAAAGAAGTTAAATTATCCTTTTTTGCAGATGATATGATCTTACATGTGGAAAAACCTAGACTCCACAAGAGAACTATTAGAACTGATAAATACAGTAAAGTTGCAGGATAAAAAATCAACATACAAAAATCAGTAGCATTTGTATATGCCAGCAGTGAAAAATCTGAAAAAGAAATAAAAAGTAATCCACTTACAATAACCACACATAATAATAAACACCTAAGAATTAACTTAACCAAAGACATGAACGATCTCTATAATGAAAAGTATACAATACCGATGAAGAAAACTGAAGAGGACACCAAAAAATGGACAAATATTCTATGTTCATGGATCAGAAGAATCAATATTGTTAAAATGTCCATACTATCCAAAGTAATCTACAGATTCAATGTAATTTGTATCGAAATACCAACGACACTTTTCACAGATATAGAAAAAAAAATTAAATTTATATGGAACTACAAAGGACCAAGAATAGCCAAATACACTGTAAGGAAAAAGAACAATACTGGAGGAATCACATTACCTGACTTGAAATTGTACTACAGACTGAGCTTTAGTAACCTAAACAGCATGGCACTTGTATTAGTCTATTCTCATGCTGCTATGAAGAAATACCCACAACTAGGTAATTTATAAAGAAACGAGTTTTAATTGTCTCACAGTTCTGCATTGCTGGGGGAGGCCTCAGGAAGCTTACAATCATGGCAGAAGGCACCTCTTCACAGGGAGGCAGGAGAGAGAGTGAGTGCCAAGCAAAGGGAAAAGCCCCTTATAAAACCATCAGATCTCGTGAGAACTCACTGTCATGAGCACAGAAGTCTTATGCAAGACAAGGCAAGTCCCTTCCGCCTATGAGCATGTAAAATCAAAAGCAAGTTTGTTATTTCCTAGATACAATGGGAGTACAAGCATTGAGTAAATACATCCTATACAAATGGGAGAAATTGGCTGAAACAAAGGGCTACAGGCCCCACGCAAGTCCAAAATCCAATAGGGAAGTCATTAAAATTTAAAGTTTCAAAATGATCTTCTTTAACTCCATGTGTCACAGCCAGGTCACACTGATGCAAGAGGTGGGGTCCCAAGGTTGTGGGCAGCTCTGCCCCTGTGGCTTTGCAGGGTATGGCACCCTCCTGGCTGCTTTCACCAGCTGGTGTTGAGTGCCTGCAGCTTTTCCAGGTGCACAGTGCAGGCTGTCAATGGATCTGCCATTCTGGGGTCTGGAGGATGGTGGCCCTCTTCTCACAGCTCAACTAGGTACTGCCTCAGTGGGGACTCCGTGTGAGGGCTCACACCCCACATTTCCCTTTCACACTGCCCTAGCAGAGGTTCTCCATGAGGGCTCTGCTCCTGAAGCAAACTTCTGCCTGGACATACAGGTGTTTCCATCCATCCTCTGAAATTTAGGTGGAGGTTTCTAAACCTCAATTCTTGACCTCTGTGAACCTGCAGACCCAACACCACATGTAAGCCACCAAAGCTTGGGACTTGCACCTGCTGAAGCAATGGCCCAGGCTGTGCCTTGGCCCCTTTTAGCCATGGCTGGAACTAAAGCAGCTGGGACACAGGGTACCATGTCCCGAGGCTGCATAGAGCAGGGTTACCTGGGCCTGGACCAGGAAATCATTTATCCCTCCTAGGCCTCCTGGTCTGTAATGGGAGGAGCTGCCATGAAGGTCGCTGACATGTCCTGGAGACATTTTCCCCACTGTCTTGATGACTAACATTCGGCTACTCATTACTTATGAAAATTTCTGCAGCAGGCTTGAATTTCTCTGTAGAAAATGGGTTTTTCTTTTCTACTGCATTGTCAGACTGCAAATTTTTCAAACTTTTATGCTCTGCTTCCCCTTGAACACTTTGCTGCTTAGAAATTTCATCCACCAGATATGCTAAATCTTTTCTCTCAAGTTCAAAGTTCCACAGATCTCTAGGGCAGGGGAAAATGCCACCAGTATCTTTCCTAAAGTATAGCAAGAATCACCTTCATTCCAGTTCCCAACAATTTCCTCATCTCCATCTGTGACCACCTCAGCCTGGACTTCATTGTCCATATCACTATCAGCATTTTGGTCAAAGCCATTCAACAAGTCTCCAGGAATTTCCAAACTTTCCCACATCTTCTTGTCTTCTGTGCCCTCCAAACTGTTCCAACCTCTGCCTGTTACATAGTTCCAAAGTCACTTCCACATTTTCAGGTATGTTTACAGCAGCACCCCACTAGGCGGTACTAATTTACTGTATTAGTCCATTTTCACGCTACTATGAAGAAATACCTGAGACTGGTTAGTTTATTTAAAAAAGAGGTTTAATTGGCTTACAGTTCCACATGGCTGGGGAGGCCTCAGGAAACTTATAATGATGGTGGAAGGAACCTCTTCACAGGGCGCCAGCACAGAGTGAGTGCCAAGCGAAGGGAGAAGTCCCTTATAAAACCGTCAGATCTTGTGAGGACTCACTAACTATCATGAGAAAAGCATGAAGAAAACTGCCCCCATCATTCAATTATCTTCACCTGGTCCTACTCTTGACGTGGGGATTATTATTACAATTCAAGGTGAGGTATGGGTGGTGACACGGAGCCAAACTATATCAGTACTGGCATAACAACAGACATTTGACTAATGGAACAGAAGAGATAACCCAGGAAGAAATACACCTACAGTGAACTGATTTTCAACAATGTTGCCAAGAACATACACTGGGGAAAAGAAAGTCTTTACAGTAAGTGGTGCTGGAAAAACTGTATTTCCATATGCAGAAGAATGAAACTAGACCCCTATCTCTCTCCATATACAAAAATAAAATCAAAATGGAATAAAGACTTAAATCTAAGACCTCAAACTATGAAACTAGTACAACAAAATATTGGGGAAAATCTCCAGGACTTCGCTCTGGGCAAAAAGTTATTGAGCAATACCCTATAACTGCAGGCAACCAAAGCAAAACGGAAAAATGGCATCCCCTCAAGTTAAAAAGGTCCTGCACAGCAAAGGATGCATTCAACAAAGTGAAGACAACTCACAGAATGGGAGAAAATATTTGAAAACCATCCATCTGACAAGGGATTAATAATAAGAATATATAAAGAGGTCAAAAACTCTATAGGAAAAAAATCTAATAATCCAATCAAAAATGGGTAAAAGATTATATATACCAACTACATAAAATTTAAAAATTAAAAAAGGAAGAACCAAAAACAAAGGCAAAATAAATGAACAGACATTTCCCAAAATAAGACATACAATTGGCAAATAGGCATATGCAAAAGTGCTCAACATTATTGATCATCAGAAAAAATCAAATCAAAACTAAAATGAGATATTATCTCACCCTAGTTAAAGTGGCTTATATTCAAAAGACAGGCAATAACAAATGCTGGAGAGGATGTAGAGAAAAGGGAACCCCTGCACACTGTTGGTGAAAATGTAAACTTAACTTGTACACCATATAGAGTACAATTTGGAGATTCATCAAAAAAACTAACAGTTGATCTACCACATGATCTAGAAATCCCACTGCCGAGTACATATCCAAAAGAAAGGAAAGCAGTATATCAAAGAGATGTCTGCCCTCCTGTTTGCTGCAGCACTGTTTACAATAGGTAAGATTTGGAAGCAACCTAACTGTCCATCAACAGATGGACAAAGAATAAAGATGAATAAAGAATATGTGGTACTTATACACAACGGAGTACTATTCAGCTATAAATAAGGATGAGATCCAGTCATTTGCAACAACATGGATGGAAGTGGAGGTCATTATCTTAAGTGAAATAAGCCAGGCACAGAAAGACAAACATGGCATTTTGGGATTGAAAAATCAAAACAATTGAAGTCATAGATATAGAGAGTAAAAGGACGGATACTAGAGGCTGGGAAGGTTAGTGGTGGGGGGAGGAGGTGGGAATAGTTGATAGATACAAAAAAATAGAAAGTATGAGTAAGACCTACTATTTGATAACACAACTAGGGTGACGATAGTTAATAACAACTTAACTGTACATTTTAAAATAGCTTAAAATTCTAATTGGATTGTTTGTAACTCAAAGGATAAATGCTTGAGGGGATGGATACCCCATTCTCCATGATGTGCTTATTTCATATTGCATGCCTGTATCAAAACAAGTCATGTACACCATAAATATATACAACTACTATGTACCCATAAAAACTGAAAATAAAAACTCATTTACAAAAATAAAAAATATCAAGTAATATTTGAAGATACAGAAATGGGAAAAAGACATTTTAACCTACGGAAATACCACAACTGAAATCAAAAGATTTGGACTGTGAGGTTTCGTGGGGAACAGTAGTAAGTGGTTTTATGCAATGAAGCAGAGAGAATGTGAACAGGGGAAATAGGAAAGGAGTGTTGGGTCAGATCCAAGAAGTGTCTCAATGCCAGAATAATGGTTTGTATTTCATTCATTCTGCCATCAGTGGTGATCCATGGCAGACAACTGAGCAGGTTGGGGGAATCGGTGCTGTGACCAGAACAGCAAGTACAACATTGTACATAGCATCCTCTCCAATATAAGACATTTAGATACTTAATAATTCAGTACTAGGTTCAAGAACAGAATTAACCAAGCTACAGATCCGATTGACAACTGATACTCGAAAAAAGACACAGAAATTTAATATCTGTGTTTTCCAAGTTTACATGGTCATGAAAATCAACTAGTGTGCTGGGGAGAAAAAAAAATAGAGATGTCTAAACCACCTCCAGGCTTCTCTGCCTGATAATTTATATTTTTAGCAATAAGTGCAGGTGATTACTACTATCAGGAAAGTTTAGGAAATCCTGGTGTAATTCAATACAGAGAAAATGACAGGCATGGTTGCATAAGAATTCAACATTTTCACCCATGATTCCGTTCTTTTATTTCAAAAACAAAAGGATTGAGTCTTGCATCCTTGGCAAGGTGCTAGGAATTGGAGACGCAAGAGTGAGAAAGACAGAGCACCTGCTCTCTCAAAGCTTACATTCTACTATGAGGAAGGGACAACAGAAATTATATAATCAATTCTTTACAATTATGTGGAATGCTGCATAAAATGTTAGTATGCTATGAAGGTGCATACTAAGGATATTTGACTTCTTTGAGGGTGTCTGAAGGTTAAGGAAATACAATTGAAACTGATATTTGAATTATAAATAGGCATTAGCTAAGTGAGGAGGTGGAACAGATAAATCCAGGCAAAGAGATGATCACTGCATCTGCCTGGACGGAGAGTCCAGAAGAATTCTAGAGCATTTCATGGAGACTTGGCTACAGAAAAAGAGTTAAGCAGTCAACATGAGCTACAGCCCACACTGGTGACACACTGATATATACTCAATCTAAGTATGTGCCAACAAGATGGGACTCAGGCCTTGGCATAAGTCCCAGATTAGACTTCCGCCCTCCCCAAGCCTTGTGACCTTTCCCATGAAACCAATATGCTACAATACGGAGAGAACAATATTCTACTATCTGACTCACATTTCTCACTTGAAAAATTTAAACCAGTGCAGCATATTGGGAAAGTCTGTCAGCTTTAGAGCCAACAGACAAATTAAATCCAGCTTTATCACTTGCTAACTATATGGTCTTAGGAAAGTCATTTAATCTATTTGAGCTTTCATTTCTCCAACTGTCAAACGGAATTAATAATAATCTCTATGGTATAGAATATTTTGAGGATTCACTAAGGTAATACATACATAATATAGTGGATAAAAGCTCAAATCTAAACAGACCTATGATTGAATCCCATTTCTACCACTTACTTCCTGGGTGACATTGGGACAAGCTGACTTACCTTTTAGAGCTTCAATTTCCTCATTTGCAAAATGGTGATAACAGTGCATCCAATATGTTGGAAGGATTAGCAATAATGTGTGAATACTGCCTCATCCAATGCCTGACACATAGGCAGTAATCTTCGAATGGTAGCCATGATTAACATTTTTGGGTATCAGTAGGATATTCTGCCTCTGATGAGTTCAAAAATAAATTTTGGAGCATGATAGGCAACAGGCCTGAACAGAGAGTCAGGAGCCCTTGGGCAAGTCGTGTTTTACTCTGAATTTTAGTTCCCATAGGTGTGACATGAGGCAGTCATGCTTCTTAAACTACCTATAGCAAAGACTTTTTAAACTCAATACATCAAGACCAATACTTTTGCAAAACACAAAATCACAACCTTGGATGTCACTGCAATGCCAAATTGCTTTAGAACTTCCAGAGTGCTTACTCTCATACTCTGCACTTCGTACATTGTGTACAGACAACAGTCCAAGACCAGTCCATGGACACATACTGAGCAGCATTGGCCTAGATGATCTCAGGAGGTGCCTCCAGCTTGGACACGCTGGTGGCAAATGGAACTAACACTACTTCACAACAACAGTATACTCTACACAGGAGAATTACAATCTGAACACCAGAAGGTCCAACAGTGTTTCTCTAAAGATGGCAAAAAGCCTGGCGGGCAACAGGCTGGTAATAGTTGTGATGTTCACCATCAAGTACTCACTGCTTGATGGGCTCATTCAAGACAAGAATTCAATCTCATTCATTTCTGAATTCCAGGGCCTATCACAGCGGACAACCCATAAAAATTTAATGGATGAAATTAAATGGAGAGTTTTCCCAATTGTCATGATATTCAGGCTATTTCTGCCCTACACAATGCCTACAGGTTTTGGCTCTGTGCAGCAAAACAATTTTGCGGGGAAGGAGAAAAAAATAATTAAGTGAAAGAGGTATGCGTAGTAGATGTGTACAAGGTATACTTGCCTGAAACTTCTGAATATGTGCTAGCGATGGAGAGGACATGGCCAAATACCTATGTAGATGTGTAGGGGTGACCAGGAATGTCTTGGGCCAACAACTGTGGAGTGTGTGTACAAGAAAGGCAGCCAGCCCAGAATGGCACGTGTTTATATATGAATGGGTATGTTTGCTAGTGTGTGTGCCTACAGATGCACGAACATGTTTTAACTATAAGAATGCCCTAAGCTGGGAGTTCAGATTAAAATTTACCCAGCTTTCCTTTTCATTGACAAGTTGTCTTTCACCATTATGTCATAAGCTTTGTTAAAGCAGGAGGTTTTTGTATTCCCACTACCTAGAACAAGGCCTTACACATAGTAACCCTTCAATAAATATTTGTTTAAAGAATAAATTCATGGAAAGCATTTAGCACAATACTTGCACACAGTAAATGGTCAGTAAGTGTCGGTCATTATTGTGGTTATAATGCCTTGAGTGTAGTAAGAGCTAAACAAATGATAGTTGAATCTGAAATTCTAAATTCACAGTTGCCTATGTGGAGTGATTTTATTTGTTCTTATTGGGATGTCTACCCAGCTATTTGTTTTTCTTTTTAAATAAGATTCATTGGGGTATAATTTATATAAAATACAATATACTTATTTTAGGTGACCAATTCAATGCATTTTGACAAATGTGTACTATTCATATAATCACCATCACAATCAAGATACGAAATATTCGCATTATCTCAAAAAGTTCTCTCCTCCCTCTTTGGACTACTCACCTGCTTTCTGTCATTATGGGTTTGTTTTACCTGTTCTTAATCTCATGTAAATTTCACATATACTCTTTTATGTCTGGCTTCTCTCACCCAGGAAAATATTTTTGAGATATGGTTAGTGTGGGTATCTGTACATCATCACTTTTTGTTCTGTTTTATGGATATGCCACAATTTCTTTATGCATTCACCTCTCATTAGACAGTTGGACTATTTTTAGTTTTGGGATATTAAAACAAAGCTGCTGCATAAATCTTAGCATAGTCATATGCCTTAATTTCTCTAGGGTAAATGTCTAGAAGTGGAATGACTGCATAATATGCTAAGTGTATTTTTAACTTTAAGAGAAATTGTCAAATATTTCCCAAAATATTTGTAGAAAATAAAATCATACAGGATATCTGTTTGTGGCCATGATGGAGTAAGTGGTAGAGTACTTGCTTTCACACAGTAAATGAGTAAATTGGACAAAACAAATAGAACAGCTGCTTTCAGATATTGAATATCAGGCAGCAGTAAAATGAGTGTTCTGAGAGAAACAAACCAATTTAGCCCTATGATCACTCTGGTGTGGCACACAGTAGCCCTTGGCTAAATATTTCTAGAACATTATCCATCATTATATGTTAGTCATCATTATAACTAGCATAATGGCTTGCACAGAGTAGGAGTTCAAAAGTGATACTTGAATCTAAATCAAACTTAAGCAGTTTCGTATATGGACTTATTCTATTACTTTAGTGCCTTAAAAAACTTAGCATTTTCAGCAATGTCAAACCTGCATAAAAGTGGCAAAAATGTTGCAAAGAACTCCTGTGTATGCTTCTTCCAGAGACCCCCTTCAAGTTTCATCAACCGTCTCAATAATACCTGTGATGGTAAAAGAATCCAATCCAAAACCACAGGTACATCCTGTAGGTATATCCTTCCAATCTCTTTTAATCTGGAATAATGCCTCAGTCTTTCCTTGATTTCCATGTCCTTGATTTTCTAAAGATTACAGACAAATCAACTGGTAGAATGTCTTTCATTATGAGTTTTTCTAAAGTTTCCCAATGATTAGATCTAAGCTATGCATTTTCTATTGGACCATCAACAGTAATGGTATGTTCTCGTTTCACCCTATCAGATTTGATTCATCAGCCTAAGGCACTGTAAAATTTTGGTCACTTGATTAACTTGGTGTCTACCCTGTTCTTCTAGTGTGGAGTAAGTTTGTTTTCTTCTTCATAAGGTGTAAGTCTATGTTGGGGGTGGAGGGGAAGATACTATTAAACTATGTAAAATCCCATCCATCATCCCATTTTCACCTGATAGTTTTAGCATCTGTTGATGCTTCTAACCTGAATTAATTTTATGATGGTTGACAAATGATTATTTTAATAACCTGATCATTTCTTTTACACATACTAGTTAATCATCTATTATAAGAAAGGGCCTTGTCTTTCACCTATTTATTCATTTATTTAAAACTGAAAAGATTCATTACTATGTTTAGTGGACTTTAATACGTTACCACCATTATATATACAGATGCTCAAATTGTCCTGGATTTAGCCAATGTGAACCTCATTAAGCTGACATTTGCATCCTTTTGAAATATCTTTATTCATTACATCAGTTAAGGTTCTTCAGAAGAAATAGAAGCAACAGGATGTATATATATATATATATATATATATATATAGAGAGAGAGAGAGAGAGAGAGAGAGAGAGAGACAGCTTATTAATTGGCTCACATGATTATGAATGATGAGAAGTCCTATGACCTCCCTCTGTAGGCTGGAGAGCCAGTAGTAAGGCAGAGAAAGCAAATTCTCCCTTATTCTTCCTTTTATTGTATTCAGGCCTCTAATGGTTTTGATGAGGCTCACTCATATTGTGTAGGGTGATCTGCTTTACTCAGTCTACAAATTCAAATGTTAATCACACCCGGAAACACATATATACATCCAGAATAATGATGAACCAAATATCTGGGTACTCCATGGTCCACTCAAATTGCCAGAGAAAACTAGCCATTACACTGATAATTCTTAGAGCATTCTTTTATTACTTTCTCTTATTTTGGGAACCATAAGAAGGCTCCAGGTTCATCTCCTTATTTTCTGGTCCCAATTCTAGATGCAATCATTTCTCACAATGGCTCTGGCTCCTTTTATTGGACAGTGAGTGGTACAGTAGCTCGCCCTTATCCACGGAGGATATGTTCCAATATCCCCAGTGGATTCCTGAAATCACAGATAGTACCAAACCTTATATATACTATGTATTTCTTATACATTCATACCTATAATTAAGATTAATTTATAAATAAAGCACAGTAAGAGATTAACAACAACTAATTATGTGAATGTCGTCTCTCTCTCCCTCTCTATCTCTCTTAAAATATTTTATAGGTAAATGAAACCTCAGAAAGATAAACCGTGGATAAGGAGGGACTACTGTGTCTATAAACCAAGATTTGGATGCTAGATGTCCTTACTGCTACCATGGGTAACTGTTCCCAGGGCTGCTCAATGAACTGAGTTAAAAAATGTATGTGTGTATATATGTGTGTTTATGTGTATGTATATTTACATATTTATATATACATATTTATATCTATATTTATTTCTATATTATGTATGTACATATATGTACTTATATTTATATATAATATATAATTTATTGCATAATTGATTTATACATTATATATGTTGATATATGTAAAAATATTATTCCTATATTATTTTTACAATAATATTATTTTAAAACAATATTATTAGAGAACAAAGGAATACATTCATAAACTTATAGCAAACTGATTTTCAACAAAGGCACCAAAAACACACATTGGGAAACAGACAGTCATTTCAATAAATGGTGCTGGGGAAACTGGATATCTACATGCCGAGGAGGGAAACTAGACCCCTATCATTCACCATACACAAAAATCAACTCGAAATGCATTAAATAGTTAAATCTGACTCCTGAAACTATGAAACTACTAGAAGGAAACCTAAAGGAAATGCTTCAAGACATTTGTCAAGGATTCATTTGTTCAAGGATTTTTTAAATAAAGAACTCAAAAGTACAGTCAACAGACACAGAAGTAGACAAATGGGATTACATTAAACTAAAAAGCCTAAAATTCTTCTGCACAGCAAAAGAAACAATCAACAGAATGAAAAGACAATCTACAGAATGGGAGAAAATATTTGCAAACTAAGCATTTGACAAAGAATTAATATCCAGAATATTAAAGTACTCGATCAACTCAATAGTCAACAAACAATAATAATAATAATCTGATTTTAAAATGGGCAAATGACATGGAGAGACAATTCTCTGAAGAAGACATACAAATGGCCAATAGATATATGAAAAAGTGTTCAACATTATTAATCATCAGGGAAGTGTGAATCACAACCACACTGAGATATCATCACACACATCTCAGAATGGATATTATCAGAAGGAAAAAAAATAACAAATGCTAGTGTTGAAGTGGGGAAATGGGAGTCCTTATACGTTGTTATTGGGAAGGTAAATGATTAAAGGCATTATGTAAAAAACAGTAAAACTAAAAATAGAACTACAATATAATCCAGCAATACAACTACTGAGTATTTATCAAAAGCAAATGAAATTAGTATTTTGAAGAGATATCTGCACTCTCATGTTTATTGTGGCACTATTCACAATAGCCAAGATATGAAGTCAACATAAGTGTCCATCAACAGATGAATGAAGAAAATGTGGTATAGATACATAATGGAATATTATTCAGTCATTCAAAAGAAGAAAATCCTGCCATTTGTGACAGCATGGATAAATTTGAAGACATTATTTTAACTGAAATAAGCCAGGCACAGGAAGACAAATACTGCATGATTTCATTCATTTGTGGGATTTTTGTAAAGCCGATCTTATAGGACTGCATGCCAGAGGCTGGAAAGGGTGGGGTTGAATGAGGAGATTGGTCACAAGTACAAAATTAAAGAGAAAAAGGAGGAGTAAGTTCTGGTGTTCTATTGCACAATAGGGTCACTATAGTTAATAATATTGTATTGTATATTTCAAAGTAACTAGAAGAGAGAGTTTTGAATGTTCTTACCACAAACAAACGATAAATGTGTAAGGTGATGGATAAGCTATTTACCCTAATTTGATCATTACACAACGTATACATGTATAGAAACATAACACTGTATCTCATAAATATGTACAATTACTTTGTGTCAATTAAAAATAAAATAAAACAAAAAAGTAAATAAAAATTACATTTTGCAAAGGAGTTTGTGTTTTAGGAAGACGTATGAAAGCAAGGTATGAGGTGGTGCAAAATCATGAGACTTAGCCTTGCTACTATTTAGCTGGGAGACCCAGAGCTAGCCATTTAACCTCTCCGAACTTTCTTCTGCATTTGAAATATGAGCTATTACCATTCCTATGCTCAAAATGTTGCTGGAAGAATTAAATAAATGATAAAGGTGACCTACCTAAAACAATGTATGAAATATAGCCTCAGTGCATAATATCAGAATCAAATAACTTGCAGTATGAGTATTAGATTAGAGAGATGGGGAGACTAGCTAGGCTACTATTGCAGTAGTTCAACTGAGAAAGTCTTAGGCACGAACTGGGGCGATAGGAATGGAAAAGAGGGGACACAAGTAAGCAATGCTAATCTTGAAAGTGGACAGGGAGAGAGGCAGGGGAACTTAGGAAGGGATCTAAGATGCCTGCAGTCTCTCATGTAGATGGCTGAGAATGGTGCAAAAAATGAAACAGATAGAGTAGGTGCCTGTGGAGGCATGGTGTGCGTGCCTGCACTTAGAGACAACATCTCAAATTACTGTTCATTCTATGATATTGTCAATACTTATTTATGTTCTTCTGTCAAGCTCTATAGTTGGAACATGGCATCACTATATCCTTGGCCAACTCCTGTTGGTGAGTCCTCTTTGGAAATTTCTAGTGAGAGCGTGATATGAGACAAATATCCATTTTTTCCCCCATGGTTCATTTTTTCCTTACATTTTCCTTTATTTGCCTCTTCTTGTCATCATAAGGTTAAGGTCTTGAGAGTCTATACTTGAGTGTGGGACAAGGTGGTCACTTGGCCAAATTTCAGAGTAGGATGAGTCCTGGCCTTTAATCTAGGAGAAAAAGGTGTTTCTGAGGTTCACACGCAGGTTTTCATAAGTCATCATTCATAGGGCTTGTTGGCTATATGTAACGAATATTCATTGACTGCATTCTATGTATATAGATATATGCACATGCGTGTGCACACACACACAGATATATACAATTTAATCACTGAATCTTTACAATATTCCTGAAAAATAGGTACAAGTATAATCCTAGCATGGCTGATTATGAGTATGTAGAATTTCAGGTGTGGAGGAGAAAAAAGAAACGCGTAAAAGAGGGATATGGAGGGTTAAAGCAAGTTGCAATATGAGATTGAAGCCCATGGCATCCCTCACTGAGAAGGTGACATTTGAGTAAAGGAAATAAAGGAGCAAGCCTTGGGCTCTCTCAGGGAAGGGCTCTCTACAGAGAGGGAACACCAAGTGCCAAGGTCTGAAGCAGGGGCTGCCTGGCATGTTTAAGGAGCAGCAAGAATTTCATTCTGGCTGAGGTAGTATATGAGCGAGGGGAAGACAAGTATAAAGTGAGGTCACGGAGGTAAAGACAAACAGCTTGTGTGGGACTTGATAGATGTAAGGACTTTAGCATTTTCTCTGAGTGAAATGGGAGCCACTAGAAAATTTTGCAAAGACTGACATGACTTAACTTTCATTTTAGTAGGTTCATTCTCGCGGCTGTATTCAAAATACAATGGGATGAGGAGGGTGAGGAGAGAGGCAGATGGACCAAGCTCCCAAAGGTGATGAAAGCTTGAAAGCTAATATCTAGTGTACCAGTTATTAAGTTATTGCCTCTAAACTCCAAAATTCCTGTGGTTTCTGTCTCCTGATTGAGTCCAAACTGATAAACTTAAGTTAGTTGAACTACATTCATTTGCTGAGGAAACACTAGCCCGCCCCTCTCCCTCTAGCCTGTCCAGCTCTAAATATCTAATTTTCAGAGGAACCCATGAGTACTTGGTGTTTAGTGCAAGATTCAACCATCATGGGTCTCATCATTCCTCAATCACTTTCTTTTTTCTTTCTTTCTTTTTTTTTTTTTTTTTGAGACGGAGTCTCGCTCTGTCGCCCAGGCTGGAGTGCAGTGGCACGATCTTGGCTCACTGCAAGCTCCGCCTCCCGGGTTCACGCCATTCTCCTGCCTCAGCCTCCCCAGCAGCTGGGACTACAGGCGCACGCCGCCACGCCTCGGTAATTTTTTGTATTTTTAGTAGAGATGGGGTTTCACCGTGTTAGCCAGGATGGTCTTGATCTCCTGACCTTGTGATCCGCCCACCTCGGCCTCCCAAAGTGCTGGGATTACAGGCGTGAGCCACCGCTGCCGGCCCCTTGATCACTGTCTATCGGAAAATGTAACTAACAGAATTATAGCCATTGCTTAACGTGTTCTCCACTGAAAACTAAATTAATTCATGTTAATACACATTTAGATTAAGACGTGATTGAAAAAATAGCTGTAAAAATCAACTAAACTATTCATAAATGCTAATTCCAGCTAATACTACATAGATGTCTCTATTGCTCTTTTATAAAACATTTTTCAGACCTAAGATGGTGAATAGATATGAAAATGAACACTCATGATAATAACTAAGAGTAATTATATACTTTACAAATACATAATTGAGAAAATAATAACAAAACTGATAGAGAAAAACTGTCAGTTTTACTTTTGGAGGAAAATTCAAATGAGGCTTCACCCAAGAAATACTTACGTAATCAACACCTAATGAGCTGCAAAATGCAGTACTCCTCTTAATTTCCAGCAGGTATTATAAGCTCATAAAATCAAGTTATTTTAAGCAAGGAAAAAAAAAAACCCCATAACCATTACAGCAAGGCAAACTCTGTGTTATTTTACCATAATAAGTTTTTCCCTTTCCTGACATTCTAAATGCCTATAATTTTAGTCACCAAGACCTTACATGAAGTTTTACTGGCAGAACGCTAAAGTGCCTTACGATCTTTGCTATTTATAGGGCACAGACTTGCCTGATACCTGATTCTCTGGCCTTCTTGTTTTTAAAGCCAATATCACCAATGCAAAGAAACAACATCCTGTTTAATCAGAACTGACAATTGACCTTTGATCGTGTGAAAAGCACAGCTGAAATAACTTACATCAAAACTGCCATTTTAAAGTGAAGAAGAAATGGATATACAATGCAGTATAAACCAAACTTATGATGTAATTTACAAATACATGGTTAGGATTAGCGGGCAGAAATGTCCACAAATTAATTTTTTAAAAAGGGTTCCATCTACAATATATGTGACTGATTACAGGTGTCTTTGAGGTCTTTACTGAAAACTTAATGAGGGGAGATAATAATCTATTAATCTTTTTACATCCAGTACCTAGTCTAATTCCTGGCATATAAGGGAGTCTCCACAAATATTAAATAAAATATGCTGTATCATTTGATAAATGTTTTTTGATAACTGTGTCAACCAGAATGAGATGGGTGTTTAAAATACCTTTCTTTTCATTCATTTCATGGTTAAGGCAGCAAAGTGTAACACAGCGTTGCTCAGACCTTAGTCATTCTTAGGACACCTACAGGCTACTTGCCATATCCCTTATGTCATCCATATTATTATTTACTTATCACTATTCTATAAATTGTGCCACATTTTCTACTTAAATTTTGTTTCATCTTAAGCCATAATATTTGTGAAATTAGAGGTGTTCTCTGCTAATTACATTTTACCATCCATGAAAATAAATGCATAAAAGGGGGTATCTTTCCAGTTATTTGCATTTTCTTCCATTTCTTTCATCAGTGTTTTATAGTTCTCCATATACAGGACTTACACCTCTTTGGTTAAATTTATACCTAAATATTTTTTGTTGCCGTTGCTATTGTAATTGAGATTTTTTTTAAATTTCCTTTGTGGATGTTTCCTTATTAGTATATAGAAACTCTGCAGATTTTATATGTTATTTTTGTATTCTGCTAGTATGCTGAAGTTGTTTATCAGTTCAAACAGGTTTCTGGTAAAGTGTTTTGGGTTTTCTGTATGTAAGATCATGTCATCAGCAAATACAGATAATTTCACTTCTTCCTTTCCTGTTAGGATGCCTTTTATTTCTTTCTCTTGCCTAATTACTCTGGCTAGGACTTTCAATACTATGTTAAAAAGAACTGATGAGAGTGAGCATCCTTGTCTTCTCCCTGACCTTAGATGAAAAGCTTTCAATTTGTCATTGTGTTCATGGGTTGGAAGACTTAATATTGTTAAAATGCTCATAGTACCCAAAGTGGTCTGCAGATTCAATGTAATCACTTAAATTTCCAATGGAATTTTTCAGATAAATAGAGAAAAATACTTAAATTTAGATAGAGCCAAAGGAGAACCTAAATTGTCAAAATGATTATTGGGCCAAGAAAAAAAAAAAAAGAACAATGCGGGAGGCATTGCACTCCCTGCTTTCAAAATACAAAGCTATTATAATCAAAATAGTATTGTACTGGCATAAAAAGAGACACATAGACAAATGGAATGGGATAAAAAGCCAAGAAGTAAGCCCATGCATTTATGGTCAGTTGATTTTTACAAAGGTGTTAAGATCACATAATGAGGAAACCATATTTTCTTCAACAAATAATGTTGAAAAAACTCGTTACCTGCATGCAGAAGAATAAGATTAGATCCTTATCTCAGACCATATACAAAAATTAACTCAAAATGGACTAAAGACTTCAACATAAGACCTGAATTTCTAAAACTACTGTAGAAAACACAAGAGAAAACTCCCAAAACAGTTGTCTGAACGATGATTTTTGGATACAACCTCCAAAACACAGGTGACAAAAGCAAAAATAGACAAGTAGAATTTCATCAAAATAAAAAGCTTCTACATAGCAAAGAAAACAATCAGCAACATGAAGAGAGAGTCCACACAATGGTAGAAAATATTGGTAAACCATTCATCAGATAAGGAGTTAATATGTAAAATACACAAGGAACTAAGGCAGCTAAATATCAAGAAAACAAATAACTTGATTTAAAAGTGAGCAAAGAACTCAAACAGAAAAATCTCAAAAGAAGACATACAAATGGACAACAGGTACATGAAAAAATCCTCAGTATCACAAATTAGAGAAATGCAAATTAAAACCACAATGTGATGTGGTCACACCTCATTTTATTGTACTTTGCTTTATTGCCATTTACAAAGAATTGCATTTTTTACAAAATGAAGGTTTGTGTCAATCCTACATTGGACAAGTCTATTGGCACCATTTTTCCAATAGCCATGTGCTCACTTCATGTCTCTGTGTTACATTTTGGTAATTTTCACAATATTTCAAATTTTTCCTATTATTATATCTCCTTTGGTGATCTGATTTCAGTGATATTTGATATTGTGATTCAGATTGTTTAGGGGCACTGTGAAATGTGCTTATATAAGACAGAGAACTTAACCAATAAATATTGTGTGTGTTCTAACTGCTCCACCAACCAACCATTCCCTCATTTCTCTCTCCCTCAGGCCTCCCTAATTTCAATCATTTCAATATTGAAATTAGGCCAATAAATAACTGCAAAGGCCTCTAAGTGTTCAAGTGACAGAAGGAGTTGCACGTCTCTAACGTTCAATCAAAGTCTATAAATGATTAAGCTTAGGGAGGAAGGGACACTAAAAACAGAGACAAGTCAAAAGCTAGGCCTCTTGCACCAAACAGTGAACCAAGTTATGAATGCAAAGGAAAACTTATTGAAGGAAATGAAAAGCGCTACTCCAGTGAACACACAAATGATAAAAAAAAAATGAAACAGCCTTATTTTTGATATGGAGAAAGTTTTAGTGGTCTGGTTAGAAGATCAAACCAACCACGACATTCACTTAAGTCAAAGCCTAATGCATAGCAAGGCCCTAATTCTCTCCAGTTCTATGAAAGCTGAGAGAGGTGAGGAGGCTGTGGAAGAAAAGTTGAAAGCTCATAGAGGTTGGTTCATTTCATACCGTAAAAGTGCAAGGTGAAGAAGAAGGTGCTGACGTATAAGTTACCAGATCTAGCCACAAGCACGGATGAAGGGCGCTACACTAAACAACAAATTTTCAATATAGATGAAACAGTCTTTTATTGGAAGAAGATCCCATCTAGTACTTTGATAGCTAGAAAGGAGAAGTCAATGCCTGGCTTCAAAGCCTCAAATGACAGGTTAACTCTCTTGTTAGGGGCTAATGCAGCTGGCACCTTTAAGATGAAGCCAATACTCATTCTCATTTACCATTCTGAAAATCCTAGGGCCCTTAAGAATTACACTAAATCTACTCAGTCTGTGCTCTGTCAGTGGAACAACAAAGCCGGAATGACAGCACACATCTGTCATTTTAAGCCCACTGTTGGGACTTACTGCTAAGGAAAAAAAGATTCCTTAAAATATTCCTGCTCCTTGACAATGCACCTTGTTACCCAAGAGCTCTGATGGAGTGGTAGAAGGAAATGAATGTTGTTTTCTTGTCCGCTAACAATATCAATACTGCAGTCTGTGGATCAAGGAGTAATTATGGCTTTCAAGTCTTATTATTTAAGAAATATATTTTGTAAGGCTATAGTTTCCATAAGATAGTGATTCTTGTGATATATCTGGGCAAAGTAAATGGAAAATTTTCTAGAAAGAATTCACCATTCTAGATGCCATTTAAGAGCATTTGGGAGGTCAAAATGTCAACATTAATGAGAGTTTGGGAGAAATTGAGTCCAATTCTCATGGATGACCTTGAGGCATTTGAGACTACAGTGGAGGAAGTAACTGCAGATATGGTGAAAATAGCAAGAGAACCAGAATCAGAAGTGGAGCCTAAAGATGTGACCAAATTGCTTCAATTTCATTATAAAACTTTAACAGATGAGGAGTTGCTTCCTATGGATGAGCAAAGAAACTGGTTTCTTGAGATAAAATCTATTCCTAGTGAAAATGCTATAAATGTTGAAATGACAACAAAGGATTTAGAATATTGCATAAACTTAGTTGAGAAAGCAGCAGCAGGGTTTGAGGGGATTGCCTCCAATTTTCAAAGAAGTTCTACGGTGGGTAAAATGCAATCAAACAGCATTGCACACGGCAGAGAAAATTTTCCTAAAAGGAAGAGTCTAATTGATACTGCAAACTTCATTGCTGTCTTATTTTAAGAAACTGTCATAGCCACCCCAACCTTCACCAACCACCACTATTATTAGTCAGCAGCCATCAACATCAAGGCAAGACACTCCACGAGCAAAAAGATTACGACTGACTAAATGTACAGATGATAGTTTGCATTTTTAACAATAAAGTATTTTTCATTTAGGTTTGTACATTGTTTTTAGACATAATGCCATCGCACAGATAATAGACTACAATATCATGTAAACATAATTTATATATATACCAGGAAACCAAAAAAATCATGTGACTCCCTTTATTGTAAAATTTATATTATTGTGGTGGTTTCAAACCAAACTCCCAGTATCTCTGATGTATGTCTATATCCTCTCATGCCTGTTAGAATGGCTTTTACCAGGAAGATGAAAAATAACAATTGTTGGGGAGGGAGCAGAGAAAAGGAGACTCTTGTGCATTGTTGGTGGGAATATAAATTCGTACAGCAATTATGAAAAACAATATAAAGTTTCCTCAAAAACCTAAAATTAGAACTGCCACATGATCCACTAATCCCATTATTGGGTATTTTTTTTTAAAGAAAAGGAAATTAGTATATCACAGAGATATCTGCATCCCCTATGTTTATTGCAGCACTGTTCACAATAACAAAGATATGGAGTCAACCCAAGTGTTCATCAACAGATAAGAAAAAATCTATTCTCAACTTCTTCCAAAGTGGTCCTTTTCAGTGATTTCTTGATATATTGTCAACATTAGAATGAATTTCAGTGATAACTTTTCAGACCCCTCTCCCTGGGGAAATCGGAATGAGAGGGCATGTAGTATACAGGGCCAGTAACTCTGTTCCATTTTGTGCCCAAATTCAAGTTCCTGTCACACTTTGTCTTGCTGTTTTTGTAAATATCCATAAAAGAAAGACTACGCAGAGATGAATAACATAGTGAACAAATAACTGTGTGGAAGGAATGATTGGAATTTACACCTCAGAAGATTAAATTAGCAAATAAGAAGACAATCTTGAGAAACTTTTCAGAACCCAGAGAAAACAGACATAAACAAAACTGAGAGGAGTAATATTAAATATGGGAGGTACAATAAATATGAGCAACAAATAAACGGCAGCTGGAAGAAGGTGAAAATGTATAAAACAGAAGCATTACTGAAGAAAAACTTAAGTAAAAGGGTTCTGACCTCAAGAAAAGCAGTAAGTCTAGAAATAAAGAGCATTCACTGAGTTCTATGAACAATTAATCAAAACAGATTCATATCAGGTATAACTATTAAATGTCACAAATCGAGAATTCTTGAATTGTCAAGCATCTACATTTCACCCAAACCAAAAACAAACAAGTGAACCTAATAATAGTTATCCACAAAGAAACAAGATCAAATTACCCTTAATCTTCTCCAAAACTGAAGAAGACAATAGACTATCGACCACAGAGCTGAGAGTGGGGAGAAGTATAAGCTAAGAATTTTAAATTGTAAAGGAAAAATAAAATTTTAAGCCCCCAACTGTCTGAATGCACCCTCCCCTTGACCAAGGGCATTCTAAAGTTAACCTGAAAAACTAGTTCAGGCAATGATGGGATATGGGGATTGGACATGCTGCATTATACTCTCCTCCCTTTGGAATTCAGGCAGAGCTGACCAGCATGAACATTAAAACAGAAATCTTAAGACTGAAAAAACAGAGTTTTTGTAGTAATAAGGCACCAAATTCCAGCCTGCTCTAATATAGCTTCCCATGACAGATAGCAAGCCCTGAAAGAAATCAAAGTCTCTTACCCCAAAATATATTTCTTGACACATTTTGGGCCCTGGAAAGCTGTCTGTTGTGGGGAAAATCTACATTCTATGGAGAATCTGCTTCTTTTCTAGGTCTTTTCTCTGCTCCAGGGGACAATTGACTAAGACTCTGGCAGCTTTTAAGGTCTGATAAGAGCTATGAAGCTTGCTACCTGGAGGTTTCATCTGCATGTAAAACAATGGTCTCCACTACCCTTTATCTTAATATCTTATTCTTTACTATTAATTTTAGGTCTTTGGATAATAACTCTTTCCACCACTTGCCTATCACAAAATCTTTGAATCCACCTATGACCTGGAATTCCCCACTTTCAGTTGTCTTGCTTTCCTGGAACAAACCAATACGCATCTTACATGTATTGATTGATGTCTTATGACTTCCTAAAATGTATAAAACCAAGCTGTAGCCTGACCACTTTGGGCACATGTTCTCAGGATTTTCTGGAGCTGCGTCACAGGCCATTGGTCATTCATATTTGGCTCAGAATAAATCTCTTCAAATATTTGACAGAGTTTGACTCTTTTCATTAGCAAAATTAAACCACGGCACCAAATTTTCATTCATTTGTGAAAGAAATGGTATATACCTATATCTATATCTACCCTAAACATGTATGGATCTAGGGATTGTGCAGCTAGAAGCTTTTTACAACTTAAAGGATCCATTTAAGACAAAGAATACAGGATGGTGCCCAGCACCATGGAGGAAGTGAGGCTTCTACAGAGTTGGTGTGGGTTCTGTATTCATAGCAGCTCCACCATGTCAAAGGTTTCCCTTAAGATCACGCTGATGTTGGATCCTCGGCTGCCATAGAAAATACTCAGGGTGTTCTTGAAAGTACACTTTTCCAGTAGTCTTAAAGTTTGCACAGAATAATTTAAAGATCTTGCTGGAACAAGTGCAATTAATACCAATGATAGAATAGGAATAAATACTGCACAGACTGTTGGAAATGTTTTTCTATAAATGTTCAAAACTACAAGTTATTCCTAGAGATCTTGCTAGAATTTGTTATTATCTGCTACTTGGGATATATGATTACGTTTAAGAATACATATTGATATTTGTTGTAAAATTGAAATCAGGCATTTAACATACAATGAAAACACCAAAAGTCAATGAAATAATACAAGGTGACTCTTCTGTCTCTTTTTGTTGTTCACACTCTTAATATGAAGAGGGAATGCTTATGAAGTAAGGGTATTACCGCCACAGAAGATCATATAGTCTTTGATTGCTACCTCAAAACACAGACAGGTAGTTCATTTGGGGTAAATGGATTATCCAACTTTGTTTTTTAAAAGTAGGATGCTACCGATAGTTCTTTTTGAGAACATTTGGAAAATTAAAATTTACTGAATCTTACATATTTGTCTGAGTTAAAAATATAAAAGTATTATGGATTGTGGATGATGGCAGTTTGCTCAATAGCATCTGACTAGCACAGTCATAGTTTGATTCTTAAATATATGGCTTATGATAAAGGCAATAGACATATCAATGAATAAACTATGTTAACTTTTTATCATTTTGTTTTTTAAGCTCTCAAACCTCCTGTGTTATATAAATTTCAGTTTAATATCAAAGAACCAAAAACTGTATTTTAAAATCTAACCCTCATGTGTATAAATTGATGTCCCATACCAAATTTTAATGATTATCTTGCAAAATTCAGTACTCGTAATGTTGAGAATTGACAATACAGTAGAAGATTCCTGTGTTAGTCCATTCTTGCATCGCTATAGAGGAATACCTGGGACTGGGTAATTTATAAAGAAAAGAGGTTTAATTGGCTCATGATTCTGCAGACTGTACAACCATGGCATCAGCATCTGCTTGGCTTCTGGGGAGGCCTTAGGGAGCCTTTACTCATGTTGGAAGGTGAAGCGGGAGCAGGCACGTCACTTGGCAAGAGCAGGAGAGAGAGATAATGAGGAAGTGCCACATACTTTTAAACAACCAGATCCTGTAAGAACTCACTCACTATCATGAGGACAGCACCAAGCCTTGAAGGATCCACCCCCGTGATGGAAACACCTTCCACCAGGCCCCACCTCCAACACTGGGGATCACATTTCAGCATGAAATTTGTGTAGGACAAATATCCAAAACATATCATATCCTTTGCTGAGTTATGTATTCCTTTATCAATCTCTTTTAATACAAATTTAAAAGCATGAATCTTCAAAAAACCATGTTTCTTTAAAATAAAATCTGATGTCCAAAGCACCTTGTTCCTTATCAAATTAAGCCGCAGTTAACCAGAAATTTAGGAATACCCATTTCCTGAATTTTTGGCTTAATTTGAATTTTCCTCCCTTCTGTTTCTAACACAAAAATCTGCCTGTTGTGTTGTACAAATAAGTTTATAATGTCCTGTGCCATAAAGTGATTTATTTATTGTTTTTGTTGTTTGGTTTTGAAAATGATATTGTAATAAGTTCCTAAAAACATTTTATTAAACAACTAGACATTTTGCTATTAAATAAATGTGATCTGTAATTTCTTTGTTCAGAATGATATGAAGTATTGTCTTTAGTTTAAACTCATTATTGGTTCATAATTAATATCTTATGAAAATACATTTTGTTATACTATTTAAAAAATACAAATTTTGATATAAATGTAAATATTTATTTAGGCTAAGGAAGCACAAGCTAGTGCAAATGATGAAAACTGACAATTACTATAAACATGATGGCCTTTTCCACAAACATTTGTTGATAGTCTGTAAACAGATTATATTAATAATGATCATTAAGGGAAGTCAAATATATTATTCATCTATTGATATTACTTGTCAAACCCAATGGTCACTTTATTATCTTCTACTTACTCAGTAGTTCAGCAGCATTTGGCATAGTTGACTACTCCCTACTTAAAATATTTTCTTCTATCTTCTTCTATGACATCACACTTCTGGTTTTTCTTTTACTTCGCTGGCTGATTTTTTCGGTCTCTTTTTCTGACTTCTACTCCTCTACTGAAATTGTAGAAAATTGAGTGTTCCAAGAATTTAATACTAGGCCACTTTTTGCTGTTTTGCTGTCCTTATTATACTCGTTTTCTAAGTGATTCCATTTCACTGCATGGGTTTGAATAACAAACAGTCCAAGGACCTCAAATTGTATCTCCAGCCTTGATGTCTCCACTGAGCTTCTGACTTATCAGGATATACCTAACTCCTACACATTATCTCTGTTTGGTTGCTGAATAGGCATCTCCAATCTAGCACACAACAAATGGACCTTTTGATTGCTCTCTAAATAAATCTGTACCTCTCCTAGTCTTTTGGCGTCTCAGAAAATTGTATTACCATTCATCTAAATGCTCAAGCCAAAAGCCTGATAATAATCCTAGATTTATCTTTTTCCCTCAACACCCTGCATTCAATCCATAAATAAATCTTCTCAACTTTGTTTCTAAAATAGCATCAGAATATGTCCATTTCCTCCTGTTTTTTCCACTACCACCCTGGTCTAAGTCAGCATCATATTCTGCCTAAACTTTTGTAATGCCTTCCTAACATCTTTCTACTCCCATTCCCCATGGTCTCACCTTCCCACAGAACATAGAATGATAATGTAAAAAGGTAATACTTATCACATCACTTTCATGCCTAAAATCCTCTAGTGGCTTGCCATTTTCTGAGAATAAAATCCAAATTGTTTACTCAGACTAACAAGCAAACCCCTTCATAATCTGGATACTCTGACTCTCCAAAATCAATTCCCAACACTCTCCGTAGCTCACTATGCTCAAGGCATGCTGGCTCAGTCAAGTTGACATATGAAATTAACCTTCAAAATATGCAACAGTATGCATAAAATAGTATAGGAAAGAGTTGCATTACTCAATAATTATTCTGAGAAAATCAGATAAGTACTTAGGAGAAGATGACTTACCTCCTTACCTTACTTGCCACATGGAAATACATTCCAAATGTGTTAAAGAGTTAACTATAAAAAAACTATTAAACGTAACCTAAAAGTGTGGGGATTATCACAAGAATGAATAATCAGATTTCCCACTAATAGAACACTACTGAACATACCAAAAGGTATGTATCTGCCAAAATTTAAAGGCTATACTTGAGATATAGCATTTGGTTAATATATTATATAGTCAAATACATCTTTTTCTTTGATATTTATTTTACCGCTTCTACATTTGTAAATTCTTGATTTTCAAGAGAGTTGATATTCACTTGTGATTTTTCTACCTCAGTGTCTGTTTCCTTTTATAATTAAAATAAGAATTATAGTTAATATGAAATTAATATTAAATCCAAATTAGAGACCTAGAAACATATTGGCGAATCCTTTACAACTTGACCCTTTCTCTTTAAACTTAATGCAAGACTGGGCTTCCAAAGAATTCTCTAGTAGTTCCAAGAATAATGATTTTTGTCTATCCTATCAATCCCTCCTGTCTTGTGCAATGAAAAGCCTATAGTAGAAAGAAAATAATGGAAAGAGTATAGCATTTGAAATCAGTCTGATCTAGGCTCAAATTTCAGCTGTATTACTTATCATCTCTTTGAATGGGAGCAACTTATCTGGCTCCTGGGAATTACATTTCTAAAATGGGGGCAAAACTAGGATACCCACGAGATTAAATGAAACAATGTTTGTAAGGCATCTAGCATATAGAAAATAATAAATGTTAGCAGTCTTTCTCTCTCTTTCACCTACCCCTCTGGGGTTGCAACTAGCTCAGCATTCATTACCGGCATGCTCAACAGGGTTTAGTTGCTAAACTTAATTCATCTACAAACTGATGGAGTCAGCTGGATACCCCTGAAATAAAAATTGTAACATAGAAGTTGTATTTTCCAATAATATTCCACAGAACATGTTGGCAGGACACGAGTTCAACTGTCAATTCACTAAAGGAAGGCAAGTTTCTTTCTAGTATGTTTTGTGAATCAGTCAGCTTTTGTTAAGTTATCCTATGGTAACAAATAGCTCCCAAGTCTCAGCAGCTTCCAACAACAAAAGTGTATTTATTTCTTACTCACTTTTTACAACCTTTACAGTTCAACTGCAGTTCTACTCTACATCGTCTTCATTCTGAGAAGAAAAGTGAAGAAGCAAGCCCTTCATGAGATACGCCAATTTCAGGGAAGACAGAAAAGTGAAGAGAAGAAAAGTGAAGAGAAGAACCACATGCCACATGAAGGCTCTGAAAGTTTCTGCTTAGGTGGCACATGGCACTTTCACTCATGTTTCATTGGCCAAGCCAAGTTACGTGGCCAAGCCTGATGTCAATGAGATGAGGAGTACAATCCTCCTGCAGGGATGACCCCATAGTTATCTTCTGGATAAGGTTGAGGGCAGCAAATATTATAACAATACAATCTAACACATCTGGTGTCTCAAATACATGGCTTTTATTTGAGGTAACCATAGAGTATCTAAAAGGCTGAGGTAAGACAGCTGTCACTTGAGTGAAATAGTGAAATGGTGTATGCAGATTAGTCATTTGTGGATTCTGTTAGGTCCATCATTGTAATGTGTTATGAAAAATCTGTTTTGGTGCTTTAATACTTCAAACTATGTTTTCTGCTCTAGGGAGAAGACAGCCTTCAGCTATGATGCAATGCTATGCCCTTTCGCTCTTTAAAAGATCTAGACAAGAATGGCCTATTTGTGAGCAGTGCTTCTGTGTCTTTTGTAGAACCACAGTTGAAAATATTGCCTACTGTGCTACTCAATACCCTTTAGACAAAGACCCACTGATATCATCAGAAATTTTGTCTGCAGACAAAGCTTGTTTTTATAGACTAGTATTTGTGATTTTCTTCTTCAGACAATAATAAGAGAAAAGATCCACCATGTTTCCCTCTTTGGAATTCAATTGCCAGAAATCTTGGTACCCAGTTCATTGCCAAATTATAGTTAGTGGCTTCATGCAGCTGCCTGGTAGAATTTGCTCCCTGTTGACTTTTGTGTCTGGTCTATTTTATTCCCTGATAGTCAAGATCTGCATTTTCAAAACGTCTAACCTGTCTCAAATGCTTTTGGAAATAATCCAAATAGTGAATCCTGAAAAAAAATTTTTAATGTAAGCCATAATTATAAGCTAACTCAAAAGAAAATGTTTCAGTTGGTACTACGATATCTACAAAGGGGTAGAACACATTATGCCTAAACATTAATGTACTGTAAAGTCTCCTAGCTCTTAGGCCCTAGACTGCGAAAACGTTTTTTAAAATGTACATCTATCACAGAGCATTGCATGTAAATGCTTTTATGTGTGGAAATTCATAGCTAGATTGTGAACCTGATGAAGACAGAAATTCATGTCATATTTGTATTTCCAGCATCTCTCCTGTAGCTCCAAAGGGGAAGAAGAATTTCCTATACATAGAGCACCTTGATATATATTGAAACTCAGAGAGGTTAAATAACTTGCCTGAGGTCATACAGCTAGGACTCGCAAAGGTGAAATTAGGAATGAGTGCTGTGTCACTCCAGAGTGTGAACTTTGCATTATTCCAGTATTTCTCAAAGTAAAGCAGCATATGTACAACTGGTGAAATGGCACAGCCAGGTATGAATCTTTTAAATTTAATTAAATTATTTTATTTAAAATAATAATTATTTTTATTGAAAAATTACAATAGTATACATTTTACGGTACAATGTGATGTTTTGATATCTGTATACAATGTGGCATGATTAAATCAAATTAACATATCCATCACTGCATTTACTTATTTTTTGTGATGAGACATGTGAAATTTACTCTTTGCTATTTTGAGATATGCAATGCATTATTATTGATTCTAGTCACTGTCTTAGTCCATTTGTGTTGCTATAAAGAAATACCTGAGGCTATGCAATTTATTAAAGGAAAAGGTTAATTTGGCTTATAATTTTAATGTCTGAAAAATTTCAAGATTGGACATCTGGATCTGGAGAGAGCCACTCAATTGGTGGCAGAAGGTAAAGGTGAGCTGGCATGTGCCGAGATCACATGGTGAGTGAGAGCAAGCAAGAGAGATGGCGGAGATGCCAAGCTCTTTTTAACAATTGGGCATTGTGGAAACAGATAGAGTGGGAACTCATTCATTACTGTGTGGATGGCACCAAGCTATTCATGAGGGATCTGTCCCCATGAACGAAACATCTCCCACCAGGCCCCGCCTCCAACATTGAGGATCAAACTTTAACATCAGATTTGAAGGGGCCAAACAAACAATATCCAAACTTTAGCAGTTGCCCTACTGTGCAATAAGTCTTAAAAGTTCTTTCTCTTACCTCTCTGAAACTTTTTACCCTTTGACTGATAACTTTTCATTCCCTTTCTTCCTCTTCTCTCCAGTCTCTGGTAACCATCATTCTACTGTCTACTTCTATGAGTTCAATATTTTTAGATTCCACATGTAAGTGAGATTATGTGATATTTATCTTTCAGTGCCTTTCAAGGCTCTGGCAGGCCTTGACTGCTCTTCTGCTGAGCCAGGTGAAGATCTAAAAGGCAGAATGTCCAGAAAGGAAATAGCTAAAGACTTTAATCAGCACATGATCATGGTTTGGGGGTGTAATAAGGCAGAAGCTCCCCAAAGTGGAAGAAAATGAAGTCCAGCCTCAGAAATCTGGACTTGGTACATGGTTGGGAGCTGCTGAAGGTTTCTGAGTAGGGCATAATCTAAACAGAGATCAGCCCATCGAATATTCATCTAGCACTACGGAGAACTCTGTGCTCACATAAAAGATTATCTTAACCAGTTGGATTTCAGACGAATTCTAAATAGCCCAGAAATATTCTGCTTGATACTCATTGCAAGGCTAATCATATTTGGCTTGTTTCTATTTATCAAGTACATTATTGTGTGACAATAGGTTGAATTTTGAATGAGAACATTGTAGGAAGAAACACACTGAAGGCTGTATGGAAAATAGAACAGTTGTTTGATTAGTCTTCCAGATTTTTGCAGTTAAAGTGATTCCACGTTAAAAGAGGCAGAGTGGATTTTTTCTCAATTTTTTTCTTAAACCAGAGCACCTCAAAATCTCTTGATAACCTTGGATGCTCTCCTGGGCAACATATGCAACATCTGATGATTTTTACTTCATTTCTTAAGATTTACTTGGTCCTATCTCCAAATGTAATCCCATTTGCCCTTGCCTTATGTTTGTTTTTTATGTTTATTTTATGAATCTATTGCTTCTTTCCTCTGCTTCCTTGTCTGTATCTTCTTACTTAATCCTATTTGATATATCCTCTGGAATTTCTCTTTTCACTCACTGATCTTCGTTTGTCAGTACCTCATAACCATGATCCTAAACTCGTTTTGCAGAGATAAGCTGGTTTTCTCACAAGCCTAGAAGGGTATGTTTCTGGTTTCTGAAAATGCCACTGATCATTGCTTGAAGAATAGAAACTACCGACAAGAGAGAAGACCCTATGATATTACACTTTTAAAAAATGTTTTGTAATTTTTTCCAATATTGATTTTTTTACTATGGTAAGAATATTTAACATAAGATTTACACTCTTAACAACTTTTAAAGTGTACAATAAAGCACCATTAACTGTATGTATGATATTGTACTGCAGATCCCCCAAATTTATTCACCTTGCATAACTAAAACTTTATACCCATTGCACAATAACTCAGTGTTTTACCAGTTGTTTAAAGATTTTACTATTGTTTAATTGTAAAAATTAAAACCAATTATTTAAGACTTGCAATTTTCGACATAGGCTCAAGCCTAGGTGCTTACCTCCTTTCCTTTCCAAAACTCGATGAAAATCACAGTGAAGAAAAAGCAAGATAATAATTCATAAGAACCAAGAGAAGAAGTTGGATAGGAGAAACATCTGCAAGTAAAAATAACAACAAATATCTGGAAAATTAAAAGTGGATGAGCCACAAGTAAGGAAGCCAAAGACTAAAATTTGTGTGAAAAGGCAGTAGCAAAAGAGGGAGTCGATCTGTTCTGCTAAAGGCCAGAGAACTCAGAGCTCAGAAATGACAGGCACTACAGAAGGCAGAAATGAGAAAGACTGAAAGTAGAATGGTTATCTTGAGATCTAAATACACCTTATCCACCTTCTCTTCTATAGATATGCGGAACAGTCCGGCAGGTGTTTACCTTCCAGGAAGATAAAAGAGGGTTCTTTTCTAATGAAATGAAATGAAATGAATCACCTAGGGAAAATTAATATGAGAGCTGGTATCCCGAAGCAAAACCCCCATATTGACATTTATGGATCCCAAAGCAAAATATTTATTTTCTATCAGTTTAACCTAAAATGAAAGCTGTTGTTAACCAGCCAGAAATACATGAGAGCAGAAAATTCACAGCTTTTCTATTGCCTCATTCTACATATGAATGGGCAAGCATCAATGCAGATATGAGGAAAATATGAGACACAAAAGAGAAAAATTAAGATCTAAAAATGGAAAAAAAGTGATATCAAAGGAAATAGAAATGATTCAAAGAACAGAAAAGGGGAAAAAAGAGGAGGAGAGGAAGAGGAAAAGAAATGGCATGAAAAGGTGTAGCATCAAGGGCAACAGCAGCCATAGCCAGTATGCTGTACTGGGTTTGTGAGGGAGTGGAGGCAACAAGTCACAAGGGAAGTCCTTTGCATCAAACAACAACAACAACAACAACAAACAAAAAACATGAAACAAAAAACAAGAATAAGATGTTATGAAACAGGTATGATTAGAGATCAATAAAGAATTCTCAAAAATTAAAAGATTGCTGAAATTAAAAAGCTAACTAAAATATAATAATGGAAACCACTTTAAAGACACAATGAAACTAAGAAAAGAATTAAGAGAAGAAATACTTTTAAAAAACAGAAACTTAGTATAAGCAGTCTAACATCCAACAATCAGGTGTTCTGGAAAGACAGAATTGAGAATATGAATGGGATGAATTGCTAGAAGAAAGAAAAGAGAATTTCCTGGAGCTAAAGGGCTTGAGTTTTCCAAATGTTGCAGCCCAGCACAGAATAAAAGTGAAAATATCTACACTTCAATACACCAGTGTGACATTTCAGAACAGCTACAATAAGATTTTAAGAGAAAACTTTAGGTTGCCTACAAAGGAATAATAAGCAGACCTACATCAAATATGGCGTCAGCAAAAGAAGATGCTAAAAACACCATATATATAGTATCTATATATATCTATAGATACTATATATAGATTCTATAGATATAGATAGTATCAAAGTACTATATACACAGGGTTCATAATATACACATTATAATCTATATATACATATATATGCATATTATATATATGTGTATTATTCACACATATATATACACACATATATAACACATATATGTGTGTATATAGATTATAATGCATATATCTTTTTTCTAATAAGCAGAAACTTTAGGGAAGAAAGCATAATGACCTTTTGAAAACCCTTTCCCTTCCTAGCATTTGATAAATCTTTAATATGGAATCCGATTATACAGAGGAAAATGTATTTGAACCTGGGCTCACTGCAGTGTAAGAGATGCTGGAAACAGAAATGAATTAAGAACATCCTGTGCCTCAAGATCATTTCAAACCAAAAGGGGAGTAAAGTAAGAAAAAGTCAATTCATGCTTGATGTTATGTGTGAAGAAATAAATGGTTATGTCCTTTTGGGTTTTCTCAGAGAGTTTCATGGAGAAGAGAATTTTAACTGGACCTTGAATGAGGAGAAGGCGTTTGGTTAGTAATTGGTATAGTTTGGATATTTGTCCCTGCCCAAATCTCATGTTGAATTGTAATCCCCAATGTTGGAGATGAGGCCTGGTAGAAGGTGTTTGGGTCATAGAGGTTAATCCCTCATGGCTAGGTGCTATCCTCAGGATAGTGAGTAATTTTTTTTTTCTTTTTCTTTTTCTTTTTTTTTTTTGAGATGGAGTCTCGCTCTGTCACCCAGACTGGAGTGCAGTGGCACAATCTTGGCTCACTGCAACCTCCGCCTCCTGGGTTCAAGGGATTCTCCTGCCTCAGCCTCCCGAGCAGCTGGGATGCCCAGCTAATTTTTGTATTTTTGTAGAGACAGGGTTTCACCATATTGGCCAGGCTGGTCTTAAACTCCTGACCTTGTGATACACCTGCCTCGGCCTCTCAAAGTGCTAGGATTATAGGCGTGAGCCACCACGCCCAGACAATAGTGAGTAATTTCTTGTGAGATCTGGTTGTTGTAAAGTGTGGCATCTCTGACCCCACTCGCTCTCTTGCTTCTGTTCTCACAATGTGAAACGCATCCTCCCCCTCTGCCTTTGGCCAAGAGTGAAAGCTCCCTGAGGCATCCTCAGAAGCTGAGCAGATGCCAGCGCCATGCTTCCTGTGCACCCTACAGAACTGTGAGCCAGTTAAACCTCTTCTCTTTATAAATTACCCAGTCTCAGGTATTCCTTTACAGCAATGCAAGAATGGCCTAATACAGAAAATTGGTACTAAGGACTGGGGCATTGCTATAAACGTACCTGAAAATATGGAAGTGACTTGGAATTAAGTAACAGGCAGAGGTTGGAAGAGTTTGGAGAGCTCAGAAGAAAACAAGAAGATGAGGGAAAGTTTGGAACTTTGTAAAGACTAGGTTAAATAGTTGTGACCAAAATGCAGATAGTGATATGGACAGTGAAGTCCAGGCTGAGGAGGTCTCAGATAGAAATGATGAACTTATGGGGAGCTGGAGTAAAGTTCACACATGTTATACTTTAGCAAAGAGCTTGGTTGCACTGTATTCATATCTTACGTATCTGTGGAAATTTAAATTTGAAAATGATGATTTAGGGTATCTGGCAGAAGAAATTTCTAAGCAACAAAGTGTTCAAGATATGATCTGGCTGCTTCTAACAGCCTATGCACAGATACAGGAGCTAAGAAAGGACTTAAAGTTGGAACTTATATTTAGAAAGGAAATAGACCATAAAAGTTTGGAAAATTTGCTGTTAGGCCACGCAGCAGAAAAGAAAAGCCCAATTTCAGAAGAGTTCAAGCAGTCTGCGGAGGAACCACTTCCTAGAGAATTTTGCATATCTAAAAAAACCGAGCCAAGTACTAGTAGGCAAGACAATGGGAAAAAGGCCTTGGAAGCATTTCAGGGACCTTTGTGGTAGCTCTTTCCATCACAGGCCCTGAAGCCTAGGAGGACTCAATGGTTTTGTGAGAAAGGCCCAGGGTACTTCTGCCTTGTGCAGTCTTGGCACACTGATCCCCACATCCTGGCCACTCTGGCTCTCATTTCAGTTCAAAGGAGCACAAATACAGTTTGAGCCACCATTTCAGAGGGTGCCAGCCATAAGCCTTGGCAGCTTCCAGATGGTTTTAAGCCTGCATATGCACAGAGTGCAAGAGTGAATGAGGCTTTTGAACCTCCACCGAGATTTCAAAGGATGTATGGAAAAGCTTGGGTATCCAGGCAGAAGCCTGCTCTAGGGGTGAAGCCCTCACACAGAACCTCTACCAAGGCAATGGAGAGGGTAAATGTGGGATTAGAGGCCCCACACAGAGTCACCACTTGGACACTGCCTAATGGAGCTGTGGGAAGAGGGCCATTATCCTCCAGACCCCAGAATGGAAAATCCACTGGCAGCTTGCACCCTGCACCTGGAAAAACCACAAGCACTCAAATCCAACCCAGGAGAACAGCCTTGGGGGCTGAACCAGGCAGTGCCATAGGGGAAGAGCTGCCCATGTCTTTGGGGTCTCACCCTTTGCAACAGCGTGCCCTGGATAAGGGACACAGAGTAAAAGGAGATTATTTTGGAGGCTTAATACTTAATGATTGCTCTGCTGGCTTTCAAACTTGCATGGGGATACAGCCCTTTTTTGTGTAGGCTGATTTCTTCCTTTTGGAATGGGAATGTTTACTCAATGCTTGTACCCCCATTGTGTCTTGGGAGTAAATAACTTGTTTGGTTTTGCAGGCTCAGAGGTGGAAGGAACTCATATTCAGATGGGATTTTGGACTTGGACTTGGGACTTCTGTGTTAATTCTGGAATGGTTTAAGACTTTGGAAGACTACTGGGAAGGTATAATTATATTTTGCAATATGAGAGGGACATGAGATTTTGGGAGGGGCAGTGGTGGAATGATATAGTTTGGATATTTTCCCCACCATAATTTCATGTTGAGTTATAATCCCCAGTGTTGAAGGTGGGGCCTGGTAGGAGGTGTTTGGATCATGGGGGCAGATCTCTCATGGTTAGGTGCTGTTCTCATGACAATGAGTGTGTTTTCTCAAGATCTGGTTGTTATAAAGTGTGGAACCTACCCTCACCACTCTCTCTCCTGCTTTCATTCTTGCCTTGTGAAAGGCCTGCTCCCCCTTTGGCTTCCACCATGAGTAAAAGCTCCCTGAGTGCTCCCCCAAAGCAAAGCAGATGCCAGTGTCCTGCATCCTGTACAGCCTGCAGAATCATAAGCCATTAAATATCTTTTCTGTATAAATTACCCAGTCTTAGCTATTTCTTTATAGCAATGCAAGAATGGCCTAATAAAATAGGCTTTCGGAAGGAAGATATCCAGGAGAAGGACACCCTAATATGGAAAGTCTTGGTGAAAGTTTGTATGAAAGGCAACCTCTGTCTGGGGAAAGTGAATATGTAGCATGGGCTAAGCATAGAGGTAATAGGAGAAGAATCTGGGAAGCCTAGATAATGTCAAATCCCAAAGAGCCTTGGATTTTTTATTCAGGAAATGAAAGAAAAGCATTGTGGGCCTTTTAAAGATGAAAAACAACATGATTGGACCTGAGTTGTAGGATGAGCCCTTTGATACATTGGTGATGGGTTGACAGGATCAGAGTCAAGGTGAAGAGTGGGACCCCATTGTAATTTTTCAGCCAAGAAATTGGGAAGTGCTGAAGAGAAAAATGGCAGTGCGCATGGAAGAGAGGACTTTAAGAGAACCTGGTGACTAGTGGGCTATGAGGTAGAGAGGGGAGCAAGCGAGACAAAACAGGAATGAGTTGAAGATGACTCCAGTGTTCTCAGATGGGATACATTTAATTGAGGAGTAAGAAGGAGAATGTTGACACCAAGACAGTAAACTAGTTTTCAGCCTTCATCTTTCTGAGAGAAATGCTGATTTTGACAAACACACATGGATGAGAGTACCTTTGCAGGAGCCCAGGAATACGGTGGATGGGTCCCAGAACACCACTAAAGTAACGAACCCAAGAGTGGACACATTGAAAAAGGTAAGAAGAACAGTTTCACTTTGCCTACATCATTCCTTTCCCAAGGTAACACAGATCAGTGCCAAGAAAGAACCCCTCAACCCATGATTTATCCCATAGGGGAAATTGAGAGCACAGTGAATGCCTGGATGCTCAGCCATGAGGTATGATGCCCAAAAGCTAACTTACTTCTTGTCCCATTCAGAATACTGAGGAGATAAGCAAAGCTGAATAGTCTTTGGGCATCTAGGAGTATGAAAAAGAGATGAGAGTTCACAGCAACTGGGAAATGGAATTCAACAAAGAACTATGACTTATACCTGTCCGGAAGACTCCCTCAAGAGGTCTTCCCACAAACATGGTAGGATGCATCACCTTTGGGGTTCCTTCCCCCATCTAACTCTTGTGTACTCCCAGCATTCCCTGTGCCCCTTCCTCTCACATAGCAAACTCCCCACATATGTCCCCACAGACAGTATACATGATCCTCTACAGATAATGCATGAACACACACATCCATTAACTCAGAGACCAGCTATTTGAAATTATCCTGTCAGAGGAAAAAAAAAGAATTGAGAGGAGTGAAGAAAGTTTACAGTTTTTATGGGACACCATCAAGGGAACTGATACACAAATTATGGTTGTCTCAGAAGAAGAGAGAATGAAAGGGAAGAAGGCTTATTTAAAGATGGCTGAAAAGTTCCACAATCTTGTTAGGGATATGGACATACGGGTTTATGAGGCTCTAAGGTGTACAACAGGATCAACCCAAAGATGATTCACCAAGACAAATCTAAGCAAATGATCAAAAGTCAAAAATAAAGATAATTTTTGAAAGCGGCAAGAGAAAAGCAACTCATCACTTACAAGGGAACCTCTGTGAGGCTCCCAGCAAATTTATCAGGAGAAACCTTGCAGGCCAGGACAGAGTGAAATAATATATCCAAAATGCTGAATGAAAAATCTCCTGCAAGTCAGGAATATTATATCCAGCAAAGCTTCCTTCCCCAAAGAAGGAGAGACAGTGACTTTCCCAGATAAAAGCTGAGAGTATTCATCACCATTAGACCTAATTAAAGCTCACTGGTAAAGGTATGTATATAGTCAAATATAGAATACTCTCACACTGTAATGGAGGTACATAAATCACTTCTAACTCAAGTATAAAGGTTAAAAGAAAAATATTAAAAATAGCTATAGCTACATAATACCTTAAATAATACACAAAGAAAAATATGTAAATTATGACATATATAACATAAATTGTGGAATGGGGGAATAAAATCTGGAGCTTTTGTATACAATTTTCTTATCAGCTTATAATAGGAAGTTATCACTTTAAGATATTTTAAGTCTTCTTCATGATAAAGCCAAACAAAAAACCTATAGCAGATATACAAAAGAAAATGGAAAAGTAATCAAAGTGCTCCACTACAAAAAAAGTATCAAATCACAAAAAAGATGACAAGAGAAAAAGAAAGAGAAAAGAAAATATGAAAGTTAAAAAACAATAAAGAAAATACAATAGTAAATCCTTACTTAATAATTAATTTAAATTTAAATGAATCAAATTCTCCAATAAAAACCTGTAGCATGGCTGAATCAATTTTTAAAAATCCAACAATATACTGTATACAAGAGACTGACTTTAACTTTCAAGAAATACACAGCCTGAAGGTGAGCTGATAGTAAAAGATATTCCATGCAAATGGAAACCAAAAATGAGCAGAGGTAGCTAAACACACATTAGATAAAATAGAATTCAAGTCAAAAACTGTTAAAAGGAACAAAGAAGGTCATTATACAATAGTATAGGGGTCAATTTTTCAAGGAGATATAACAATTATAAATACATATTCATCCAACATTTGAGTATCTAAATATATAAAGCAAATGTTAACAGAACTAGTGTCAGAAATAGAAAAACAATAACAGTAAGGAACACCAATAACCCACTTTCAACACTGGATAGATCATTCAGAGAGAAAATCAGTAAGAAGTGGAACTGAACAACAATATAAACTACATAGATCCAACAGACATATACATAACAATTTATCCAACAGCAGAAGAATACACATTCAAGTGTACATGGAACATTCACCGAGACAGATCATATATTGGGAAAAACAAGTCTTAACAAATTTAAGAAGATTAGAATTATATCAAGCATCTTTCCTAATCGCAATAGTATGAAACTAGATATCAATAACAGAAGGAAACTTTGAAAAATTACAAATATGTGTAAATTAAAGAACACATTCCTGGACAACTAGGAGGTGAATGAAAAAATCAAAAAGGATACAAAAAATACCTAGATGACAGGTTGATAGGTGCAGCAAACCATCATGGCACATGTATACCTATGTAACAAACCTGCACGTTCTGCATATGTATCCCAGAACTTAAAGTAAATATATATATATGTGTGTGTGTGCGTGTATGTGTGTATACATACATATATATATGTACACTGAGAAAAATGAAAATGAAAAAACAACAAAACTTATGGAATTCAGCAAAAGCAGTTATAAGACAGAAGTTTATAGTGCTAAATTAAAAAAAATCTCAAATCAACAACCTAATGTTACACCACAAGAAACAAAAATAGAAGAAACTAAGTCCGAAATGAGCAGAAGTAATGAAATGATGAAGATTAGATCAGAAATAAATAAAATAGCAGAAAAACTACAGAAAAGATCAATAAAACAGTCTTTTTTTTTAAAGATAAAATTGACATACCTTTAGCTGGACTAAACGAGAGAGAGAGAGAGAGAGAGAGGACTCAAATAAATAAAATTATAAATAAAAGGGGGCCACTACAACTAATACCACAGGGGGGAAAATGATTATGGAGATTAAAATGAACAGTTGTATGCCAACAAATTGGATAACTTAGAAGAAATGGATAAATTCCTAGATAAATACAATCTACCATGACTAATTCATGAATAAATAGAAATATGAATGCACCAATAATGACTAAGGAGATTGATTCAGTAATCAAACACCTCCCAATGAGAGATGCTCAGGACCTGATGGCTTCACAGGTGAAATTTACCAAACACTTAAAGAAGAATTAATGCCAATCCACCTCAAACACTTCCAAAATTCTACTATGCAGCCATAAAAAAGGATGAGTTCATGTTCTTTGCAGTGACATGGATGAAGCTGGAAACCATCATTCTTAGCAAACTAACACAAGAACAGAAAACCAAACACCATATGTTCTCACTCAAAAGTGAGAGTTGAACAATGAGAACACATGGACACAGGGAGGGGAACATCACACACACACACGGGGGCCTGTCAGTGGGTGGGGAGCTATGGGAGGGATGGCATTAGGAGAAATACCTAATGTAGGTGATGAGTTGATGGGTGCAGCAAACCAAGACAGCACATGTATACCTATGTACCAAAATTGCATGTTCTGCACATGTACCCCAGAACTTAAAGTATTAAAAAAAGAAGAAAAAACTTCCAAACTTGTTTTATAAGGCTTATGTTACCCTAATACCAGAGCCAGACAAGAACACTACGAGAAAAGAAAATTACAGGCCAGTATCTTTAACAAATATATCTATAAAAATCCTCAACAAATGCTAGCAAACTGATTTTAACTGCATACTAAAATGATCACATACAGTAATCAATTGGCATTTATCCCTGGGATGCAAAGAGGTTTGACAAATCAATAAATTTAATATACCACATTTAGAGAATAAAAGATAAAAATCATATGGCCCCCTCAATAGATGCAAATAAGGCATTTGAAATAACTCAACAAACTTTGATGATGAAAACTCAACTAATTTGGTATTCAAGAAATTTATCTCAACATAATAAAAAACCATATATGACAAATTTACAGCTAACATCATACTCAATGATGCAAAGCCAAAAGTTTTTCCTCTAAGATCAGGAACAAGACAAGGATGCACACTCTCACCGTCGCTGCTCAACATAGTAGTGGAAGTCTTAGCCAGAACAATTATGCAAGAGAAAAATATAAAAGGCATCCAATTTGGAAATGAAAAAGTAAAATTATCTCTGTTTGCAAATGGCATGATCATACGTGCAGAAATCCTGAAGACTCCACCAAAAACGTTTAAAACTAATAAGCAAATTCGGTAATGTTTCAGGATACAAAATTAATATACAATACACACAAATCAGTAGCATATTTATAATCTCTGGAAAAGAAATTGAGAATAAAAACCCATTTACAATACTATTAAAACAATAAAATACTTCGGAATAAATTTAACAAAGGAGGTAAAGGACCTATACATTGAAAACTATAAAACACTGATGAAAGGAATTGACAAAGGCACAAATAAATGGAAAGATATCCCATGTTTATACATTGGAAGAATTAAAAATTAACGTATCTACACTAACCAAAGGGATCTACATATTCAGTGCAATCTCTAAGAAAATTCCCATGTCATTTTTCACAGAAATAGAAAATAAACCCTAAAATTCATATGAAGCCAAAAAATACTCTGAATAGCCAAAGCAATCTCAAGTAAGGATAAACTTGGAAGCATCACTCTTAATGATTTCAAACTATATTACAAAGCTATAGTAATCAAAACAGCCTGATACTGGCATGAAAGCAGACACATAGATCAATTAAACAGAATAAAGAGGCCAGAACGAAATCCACATACTTACAGTCAACTGATCTTCAACTAAGGTGCCAAGAACACATAACTGGTAAAGGATACACTCTTCAATAAATTGTGCTGGGAAAACTGGATATCCACATACAGAAAAATAAAGTAGGACCTTTATCTCACACTACATGCAAACATTAACTCAAAGTGCATTGGAGATTTACATATAAGATTTGAAACTGTAAAACTCCTAGAAGAAAAGATAGAGGATAAACTTCTTGACATTGGTCTGAGCGATATTTATATATTATATATATATATGACCCTCAAAGCACAGGTTAAAAAAGCAAAAATAGACAAATGAAATTACATCCAACTAAAAAACTTCTGCACAGCAAAGGAAAGAATCAATGCAAAGAAGAGACAACCTATGGAATGGGAGAATTACAACTACACAACACATAAGGGGTTAATATCCAAACTATGTAAGGAACTAAATCAACTCAATAACAAGCAAACAAATAACTGAATTCAAAAATGAGCAAGAACATGAGTAGTCATTTCTCAAAAGAAGATATATTAATGACCAACCTATATATGAGAAGGTGTGCAACATCACTAATCATTAGGGAAATGCAAATCCAAAAAACAATGAGCTATCAACTCACACCTGTTAGAATGGTGTTATCAAAAACTAAAAAGATAATTTTTGGTGAGTGTATGAATAACGGGAAATCCCTGTACTCTGTTAGTAGGAATGTAAATTGGTATAGCCATTATGGAAATCTATGAAGCTTCCACAAAAGTTAGGAACAGAACTACCATATAATCCAGCAATCCCACTACTGTGTATATATTCAAAGGATATGTAATCAGTATGTCAGAGATATCTGCACTCTCCTGTTTATTGTAGCAGCTTTTATAATAGGCAAGATATGCAATCAACCTAAAGTCCATCAAAAGATGAATGGATAAAAAATGTAAGAGATATGTATGTGTGTATATATATGTTTTTATGTGTATGTGTGTGTGTGTATTTCAGCATTCAAAAGGAAATAATGTCATTTGGGACAACATGAATGAATTTGGAGGATATTATGCTAAATGAAATAAGCCAGACACAATGTACACTGTAAATTTATATAATTTGTATTTATAATTTTTCCAAGCACAATAAAGCTGAGAAAGCTGAGAAAAAAAGAAGAAGTATTTCTGTGCAGTAAACAATTTGTTTCTGTTTAAGTGCAGCTTTCTTATGCAAGTACTAAAGTAGTTTACACCAAGTAAGAGATGAGAATATCAATGAGAATATCCTGTTGATCCATTTTAATTAATTGTTGATATTTTACCATTTATTGTTTACATTCAGTAGACTCACATTGTGGAACTGAAAAATTCCATGGGTACCTATAGCTTACATCACTCCAAGTAGCATGGGGAAATAGAAAGAAAATTACTTTACAGAATGTTGTAGAAAGAGCCTTTGTTGGCAGTAGGAGGAGTGGGGATAAAATCAGACTGGCTTTATATGTATATCAAAAATGAACCACTATTTATAAGAAAAAAGAGTGTTTTTGTTTTTTTTTTTTTTTTGAGATGGAGTCTTACTCTGTCTCCCAGGTTGGAGTGCAGTGGCACGATCTTGGCTCACTGCAACCTCCACCTCCCAGGTTCAAGCAATTCTCCTGCCTCAGCCTCTCGAGTAGCTGGGACTACAGGTGCGTGCCACCACGCTTGTATTTTTAGTAGAGACAGTGTTTCGCCATGTTGGCCAGGCTGGCCTCAAATTCCTGACCTCAGGTGATCCTCCCGCCTCAGGCTCCCAAAGTGCTGGGATTACAGGTGTGAGCCACTGAGCCCAGCCAAAGAATGCTTTTTAATGAGATATTTCAGCTCAATTTGCCTTTAAAGTCTCTCAAATGGCTTTATTAACTAGGGATGTTTCAAACCTCTGTGTTCAGCAGACAAATATAATGAAGCAACGGTAGGAAAATTGACGATGTTATGACATTCATGTGCTCGTAGTAAATACCATAGCTTATCTCCATAGTTACTATATTTAGAAAGGACATCACCAAAAAGGATGGGGAATAAATCATCCTATGGTCCATCCAAAAAGCTATGGAGTCAGTATTTGGTATGAGCAAGGAAGAAGTCTAACGGAGCAACCATTGAGCTGCAAGAGAGGCTGATTGAAAGGCTATTAGCTCAGATGCTGATTATGTAATCAGATAGGTGAGGTGATAATTTGGGTCAAGTGCTTAGGAAGCTCTTTAGACTAGAATAGTTAACAAGGGTGACTTCTTTCTGTCTAATAAATAAGGTATGAAGTACATTCCCATTAATAGATTATTTTAAAAAGAGATAAAGAGAAATCTAGGCTTCAAATTTTAAAAGGCGAATTAGCCACACAGATCTGTTTCTCTTCCTTGCCAAGTTCCCCTTGAAATTACCAAAAACATTTACAGTTGGGGGGCGGGGAGGAAGCTCTTGCAGTGCCAGAGAAATCAGAAAGGCAACAGGTAGTATACTAGAGATTTCAAAGAAATTTTGAATGGTACCAAGCAGATGAGACGGAATTGATTGAGGAAAGAAGATTGAAAACCCTAGCCCCAACAGCCAAGGGGAAAAAAGATCCTTCTTGGGGCCCTAAAGAAGCTCCAAGGAAATAGCTCAAGCGAAGGACTGAACTATGGAGCAACAATGATGATCACCACGGAATAGAGTGAATTTTGAATAGCTGAGGGCGTCTGTCACTTTCTCTCATCTCCTTCAGCATTCTGTGCTGGTGACTAGGACTCGGGCTCTTAGAGTCCTGAGAACTCCCCTCCAAATGAGGAAATCGGTTTGCCTGGAGAGGGCTCTTGGTGTAGATATTAATTCCTGAGAAAGTAAATTGTGAGGTAACGTGAATCTTCTTATGAATCATCGAGGGACAAAATAAATGAAGAGAGAAAACAAAACACACAAACAAAAAACAATACAAGCTCCATCCAGAGTGAAATACTTCTTTTGGCACTTCTAAGCACTCTGTCAGTGGAGTACTTGAAAAACAAGTAAAGGAGATGAGTGGTTTAAAAAGCACTGGTAGAACTGAGATGCAGAAGAAATTTACTCTGGAAAGCAGGGACTATGGGCTATTTAACTAGCTAAGATGCATCTGAGAAACGGCCAGGATAGGATTTATTCTGAAGAGCCTGTCATACATTATCACACAGTACACATCCACATCCATGATAAACACGTAGAACATATAGGTCAGGACCAAGTGGGTACAAGTTGACTACTATTCATCTTTACATTAGGAATCCCTCTTCTCCTCCTCCACCTTTGCCATCAAAAAACTCATGTGCACTTTAAATATGTGATTAAACGAAGGAAAAATATTATTCTTGTTCAAAACTTTGTTTGAATGGCACTGTGTTCAAGAATTCCTTTGTTGCTGTTATTATTATTATTATTATTATTATTATTATTATTGGAGACAGAGTTTCACTCTTGTTGCCCAGGCTGGAGTGCAATGGCACAATCTCAGCTCACCGCAACCTCCGCCTCTCCAGTTCAAGCAATTCTCCTGCCTCAGCCTCCTGAGTGGCTGGGATTACAGGCATGCGCCACCACGCCTGGCTAATTTTGTATTTTTAGTAGGGACAGGGTTCCACCATGCTGGTCAGGCTGGTCTCAAACTTCCGACCTCAGGTGATCCAGCTGCCTTGGCCTCCCAAAGTGCTGGGATTACAGCCATGAGCCACTGCACCCGGCCAAGAATTCTTCTTATAATCTTCTTTTCCTGATAATGAATGTGGTCCATTGACCTTTATTTCTCCTGAAAGCACACTTTATTTCTGGAAATGCAGATAAAGCACAACACGGGAAATCTCAATTCTAATTTATTTCTTTAAGATAAGCTGTTCAGTAATCATGAGTTACCTGTCAGGACACTTGCAAACATTGGCAAGTCTGGGTTAAAGACTCAAATAAGTAAACGTGAATGCTTTCTTCCCTCCTCTTTCTTGGCAGTCTTCTAGGGAGCACATCCTTCTGCAGGGAATACAGGGAAGCTTGGGTGTTGAGATTTGATAGATAAGAAGGTCTTGCAGTTATTTATAAAATCCACTTGTATAAAATAGCTTCTGGAGTGCTCAGGTTGTGTATTTCCTGTGAGTTCTGCCTTTGCAGCTGCAGCTTAGCATAAAGGTGGAAAGCTGAATAGCACACAAGCTGAATGAATAGGTTAGCTGGCAATGGCCAGCCCTGCTTTTTTAATATTTGCACACAAATAACTAAGTACCTTATGAGTAATCCACAAGGGTAAGAAGGGAAAAATAACTTCTAGCAATGATTAGGGAATGCTGTATGGAATGGGGGCTGGATTTGAAATGGACCTCTCACAATACATAAATTTCAGTCCCTAGCACACTCTTACCATAATAGTCATTTTAAAATGCCTACATCATGCCTTATTAAAAAGTATATTCAATATTCATTGGCTGATCTTCATCTGTTTAAGATAAATTTTCAAAAAATCCAAACGACATTAGGAGTTAAGACTAATGAAAAAAGTAAATGATCAACTTTGTTTTGGTCAAAAGCAAGGTCTGGCAAGAAAATAATAAAATTAATTATACCTGTTTATGGAAAAATAGTTGGGAAGGTGATTCCAGAGTAGAATGCCTGAACATTGGTATAATAAGTGTATCACTTCCACAAGAAGCAAAATAGAAGAATTTGTGCTATTTGGAGCAAAGTGCATTTTGTCAGGACAGAAACACATTATGGTGCTTTATTAATCACCTATGACCAACAGAGATGGACACAGAGGGGAAGATAAATTTGGTAATATTGGTAGGCAAGGGAAATTAAGTGAATATAGCCCCAGGCAGCAATGGGCCCAGGTCAAGACTCACATATCAGAAAAAAAGTCCAAAAAGATTTATGGAGAACTTGACAGTTATAAGCTGAGAATAATGCTAGGTGAAAAAACAGGAAACAATTATAATAGCATATGATTTCAACTACAATAAATAGCATTGATAGGAAAACCTATCCATCTGTCTGTCTCTCTGTCTGCCTGTCTGAAAGAAAGAGATGCCTACAAGATGGCTGAATTTCACAGGTACCGCCACAGCTGTGCAAACTGGTGGTGATCTCAGATACCTGGGAAGATTGCGAAGCAATTGCTGTAATGTCAATTGGGTTTGACTATAAACAGAAATAAAGAAAGAAGAATGTACCCAAAACCCGGGCAAAAGAAGGGATATAGAGACATTGCTGTCCATATAATGTCTGTGGGTAACTGGCTCTTTGGCCTTCTGATATAGGAGTTGAAGGGCTTTCTAAATGCTATCAGTGGCTACTGAAATGTTTCTCCTTGCCCTGTTGGACCCTGGTGATGGGGAGAAGTAAACTAGATCAAACTGTGAACATCTTGCATAGACTAAGCCAGAGTGCAGAATCACAGTTCTGGTTTCTTGAATTTAAACATGTTATCACTGGGTAGTCATATTCAGAAAAAAAATGCTAAATGTTCAAGTTAACTTGCCTGGAGTGATATTGCAAACCATTAAGAAGAAATTAATTATAGGTGCGCCCAAATTTTGCAGCATTTTACTTAATGATCATTATTTTTAGGTGCTACAAATATTTATTGAATTTTATTTTTACTTCAATACTTAGTGTTTGAAGAATGTCTTGAAATTGCCTTTCTCCCTGGCTACTGTTGTAAACACTGTTGGATTTCTACCCTATAGCTATACCTCTCCCTCCTTCCTTGCTAGCACAAACAAGCTTTTGTTCAACCTCTTTTGATTTGCAATGTCCTTCCCCAGGCTTGTGTGATGAGTTTTGATTGGCCTCTAAACCAAGAATGGCTGGTTTCATCCCTCTTGGAAAATGACTGGTTTAGGCATGGGCAAGTGATGTAATTCTGGCCAGGGAGATTTTACAAGTCTGCTGAAGACTTCTGGGAAGAAAAGGAACATACGAGAGATACGTACTCTTGTTTTGAGGATCAAGTAAGCTAATATATGTAAACCACATAGAACAGTCAATAACTGACTGACACATAACAATCTAACAATTGCTAGGTATTGCTATTGTTGATGTTGCTGTTGTAATTGTTAGGGTGTGGCATCCTTGAGTGGCCATGACACCCTAGATACGGTATAAGATGTGTACACTTCATTTTTATCAATATAGCTAAAACAAACATTAGCCTACAGTGGGTCACTGCTTATGGATGTGCATAGACACAGGAAGAGTTTTGATAAGAACTGAGAAAGTCAAGCACTCCAAAATTTTTTCAAGTGAAACATGCAGATCTGGTTCAGAGCTGATGGATGTAGGTATGGAGAAAGAGTATTCATCCCATTGTAGCCATGCAGAGTTCTGATGCCCCACAGTAGAACAAGAGAATAACATAATAATCTCACAGAACTTGTATTTTTTTTTTTTATAATTCTCCATTTGCTATCCCGCCCCAGCCCCCTGAACATATTTCTATGTGTGTAATGTATGTATATTATGTATTGACTACATGGTAATAATAAGATTACAAGACCTGAAATTATTTAATAATATGCTCCAGAAAATGAAAATCTCAAATTTATTACAGAAGCATTTGAATTTACAGATGATTTTTATTTTCATTCACTTATTGCTAATATGAATACTAATGGAATATTTAGAAATAGTGCAAAAGCAAAAAGTGACAAATGAGATCTAATTAACTAAAGAGCTTATGCATAGCAAAAGTAACTATCAACAGAGTAAAGAGACAACCTACAGAATGGGCAAACATTTTTGCAAACTATGTGTCTTACAAAAGTCTAATACTATCCAGCATGTATAAGAAACTTAAACAAATTTACAAGAAAAAAAAAACCGCTCCATTAAAAAGTGGGCAAAATATATGAACAGATCCTTTTCAAAAGAAGACACACATGCAGCCAACAAGCATATGAAAAAACCTCAATATCACTGATCATGAGAGAAATGCAAATCAAAACCACAATGAGATACAATCTCACACCAGTCAGGATGGTTATTATTAAAAAGTCAAAAACTAATAGATGCTGGCGAGGTTATGGAGAAAGGGAATGCTTATACACTGTTGCTGTGAGTGTAAATTAGTTCACCCATTCTGGAAAGCAGTGTGGCTCTTCCTTAAAGAACTTGAAACAGAACTACCATTTGACCCAGCAATCCCATTACTGATTAAATACCCAAAGTAATATAAATCATTCTACCATAAAGACACATGCCCACATATGTTCGCTGCAGTACCATTCACAATAGCAAAGACATGAAGTCAACCTAAATGCCCATGAATGGACAGATTGGATAAAGAAAATGTGGTACACATACACCATGAAATACTATGCAGCCACAAAGAAGAATGAGATCATGTCATTTGCAGGAATATGGATGGAGCTGGAGGCCATTACACTTAGCAAACTAATGTAGGAACAGAAAACCAAATACCACGTCCTCTCACTTATTAGTGGGAGCTAAATGATGAGAACAAATGGACACAAAGAAGGGAACAAAAGACACTGGGTCTACTTGAGGGTGGGGGGGTGGAGGGAGAGGAGCAGAAAAAATAAATATTGGATATTAGGCTTAGTACCTGGGTGATGAAATAATCGTACAACGAACCTCTGTGACAGGGGGTTTTTCTACATAACAAACCTGCACGTGTGCCCCTGAACCTAAAATAAAAGTTTTTTTAAAAAAGGAAATAGTGGTTATGCAGAACACAAATGCCATTTCCTCCCTGACCTCTCAGTCAAGATGTGAAAGTATAACAAGTATGAATATTAAGTATTCTAGTTTTATATCTCATGCATATTTAAATCCTACTTAATGTTAACAAGACTCATTAATAAGCAAAAAAAAAAAAAACTTTCAGCAGCATAAAATAACATAATGCCACGCTAGTTCATGACTTAAACGTTAAAATTTATGTTAAAATATTAGGAAATGACATATCCACACTTATTTCAGTATTTGCAAATGTGTACCTGTCTTCATTCTTTAACTCGAAAAAGAATCAACTTTTCCTTATAGGGATGTCAGGGGTGCTTTTGAGGAAGTTCCATTTTCCACTAGGCAGAAGATTAGACCAGATGATGCTAGAAAGGGTGTGAATTAACTCCAGTTGCTATCTAGATACTAGATGTTAGGATATTGGCCTGGCACTTTCTTGTTTAAGGCAAGGCTTCCCCCTCAACTGTATCTCAATTTCCTCTCCATAAAATAAGATGCTATATCAAAAGTTCTCTTCCAGATCTAAGATCTGAAAATCCTCTTCACAAAATGTTGCAGAAAAAATACTATGCATTCACCATATATTTTCATTTTTCTCCAGGATACACAGAAAGACTACATTTTCCAGTCTACCCTTACACATAGGTGGAGCCATATGACCCAGTTCTGGGGGACGGAGTCTGGTGTAGGTGATACATGCCACTTCCCGGCCTGATCCCTGAACTGTTCCATGCAATCTTCCACTCTCCCTCTCTTTCCCCATATGCAGGGGTGGATGTGAAGCAATATAAGATGTGAGAAGACAAATCCCCGAGGTTATTGCTGGGAGTAGAGCTACACAGGAGAAAGTCTCAACTGCAAACACCTACATCACATTTGTTGCAAACGAGAAACAAATCCATATGAAGTTACAGTACTGCAAATTTCAGGTGGTATGCTACTGCCAAAAATGAGCATTAGCCTGACTAATACAAACACACGTGTATATAAAACACACAAAGTCAGATCTACTGTCATAAATATTGACAGCAAAGGCTGAACACCAGTCAGAGCATGTCTCTTGGCTAGAATTGCGGTTTGTAATACATGGCTCTAGGAATAGATAAGGAAGAATGACAGCACCAGTGCAAAACAGCATCTGAATACTTTACAGCGGAGCTAACGAGTCATTTTAAAAATGCTTTTTACCTTTTAAATCTTATAAATTCTTATGGAAATGCATACAATTGACGCAATTACTACTTTAAAACTATGTGTTGTTGGCTGGGCACGGTGGCTCACGCCTGTAATCCCAGCACTTTGGGAGGCTGAGGCGGGCAGATCACTTGAGGTCAGGAGTTGGAGACCAGCCTGACCAATATGGTGAAACCCCGTCTCTGCTAAAAATACAAAAATTAGCAGGGCGTGGTGCCACGCGCCTGTAATCCCAGCTACTCGTAGGCTGGGGCAGGAGAATCGCTTGAACCCAGGAAGCAGAGGTTGCAGTGAGCCGAGATCATGCCACTGCACTCCAGCCTGGGTGACAGAGTGAGACTCTGTCAAAAGAAAAAAAAATACTATGTGTTGTTAGGTTCAATAATGTATTAAGAATGTATTCGGTTGGGTGCAAAAGTAATTTCGGTTTTCTTAGATTGGGTTCAGAAGTAATTGCAAAAACCACTCTTGCTTTTATACCAAGCTAATAGATTGTCTTGAAATATAAACTACAACCCAAGCATTGGGTTTTGTATATACATACAAAAAATTAAGTGTAAAATACCATATTCTACCTTAAAGGTATTTATAAATATCCATTTAACATTTATAACCATTATTAATATTCAATAAAATCTACAAAGTAACTCTGAAACAACACTTTATAATCTCAATTTTATATAACAAGAAATGGAAATACTTTAGAAATACAGTTGGGCTGAGTGCAGTGGGTGATGTCTGTAATCCTAGCACTCTGTGAGGCCAAGGCAGGAGGATCACTTGAAGCCAGGAGTTTTAGACCAGCCTGGGAAACATACTGAGACCCTGTCTCTACAAAATAAATAAGAAAGAAAGAAGTCTGAGCAGTATTCATCATATGAAATAATATTCAAACCACTCACAGAATAATCCTTAAAAGTCAACTAAGTCCAAAGCTGTGAGAAGAGTAAAGAGGATTTATTTACTCTCTCTCTTTACATCTGTGTATATTTGAACATTTTTCGAAAAAAAATTAAAAGATATGGGGCAGAATACAGGCTCCCCACAAAAATGTCCACATCCTAATCCCCAGAGCCTACGAATATGTTTCATTACGTGTCAAAGGAGAATTAAGGTTGTAGGTAGAATTTGGACTGCTAACCACCTGACTGTGAGAAGGGGAGACTATCCTGGACTTTCTGGGTGGGTCTGATGTAATCACAAAGATCCTAACAAACAAAACAGGGAGGGAGAAGAGTTAGAATCAGGGAAAAAGATGGGACGCCAGAAGCAGGGTTATAATAGCTCAGTGTGAGAATAATTGGACCAGCCATTATTGGCTTAAAAGATTTAGAAAGGCATCAAGGGCCAAGGAATGCAGGTGGTCTCTAGACATTGGAAAAGGCGAGGAATGGATTCTGTCCTGGCACCTCCAAAAGGAGGCAGTCCTGCCAATACCTTGATATTATCCCAGTGAGACCCATTTCAGACCTCTGACTTCCTGTGAGATCATAAATGTGTGTTGTTTTAAGCCACCCAGTTGGTAGTAATCGATTACAGCAGCATTTGAAAACTAGGACAAAAGAGGGAAAACAAGTCTTGTTGAGTATCTGTGCTTGGCACTGTAGCAGTCACTTGGAGAGATGCCAAAATGGTATGATCCCTGCCCATAAGCTGCTTACCATCTGTTCTAAGAGATAAGACTAACACAAGAAATACCTAGGGGGTAATAAAAGATGACATGTTTAGAGCTAAAATGAGGGATGCAGAGGGTAAGTGCTACTGGAATTCTGACCACATAAACAGACATAAATTACCTAGCCTGGCTTGGTCCTAACAAGTTCTGTAGGTAGAAAAGAATGGCATTGGAGAACTGCTGATGTGGTAGGGTTATCTGTCATTGCACTGTACTGCTGGCCTCACATGCTACAGATGAGATTCTGGGGTGCCTGAAGGGAGCCTGAAGTGATGGGTAGGTCTCATCTCCACAATGATGGACTGTCATCCAAAGAAGAATCACTCAGCACTGGCAACAAAAATAATCCATTAACCTATATCTTCCTGGCCTCCTAAAGAAACTCTCCCCTCAAAAAATGTCCCAGCTGAAGGTGTTGCCATACTAGCTCTGGAATTCATCGATATCATCACTCATTTTCTCATTTCAGCCCCCTACCCTTCTTTACAAGCTAACTGATACAACCATTCAGCCTCTCCAAATCCCTGCAATTTTTCTCTACATGTGGGAACTCAGCCACGGGAACTTAGATGGCTTCACCATCCTATGCTTTGGGGTCCTAATCTGTAAAATGAAAAGGCTACTAGCATCTATCCCATAGGGTAGTTGGATGTGAGGATTGAGACACAGTAAGAGAAAGTGTTTATTACACTACCAGGAAAGTCCTCAATTAAAGTGCAGTATGATTGTTATCGTTCATTGATGCTAATTGATCATAAATAGAGTAATTATATGCCAAGTTTGCATGTGACATTTCAGCTTTAAACTTGTGGTCTCAACTTAGTTATCAATAGCATCCTTTTTCCTTCACAAAATGTTCCCACACGCTACCTTAACGATAAGGAACAAGACAAGAAGGCAATTGTTAGAACTCAGTCATCATATTAGTATAGGCAGAAAAGATGATTTACAGTAAAACATCTGCCTCAGCTTGTTAAATCCTGACTGCCTAAGGAACAGGGTTGGTGCTAGAACCAGTGACACGACTGAGTCTCTGCAACAAGCCAAGGGTATCAAAAAGCCATGAGTAAATGACTTCAGAGAGATGTGATATTTTTTGTCTCCTTGAACATTTTTTTCTTCACCCTCCCTAATCCAGAGAGAAAGTGGGGATTAGAGAGCTAACTCTGCTGCCATTTGATTATTTCAAGTAGGTATTTTTGTCTGTCTACCTAGAAAGAACAAAGTCAAATCCTTTTGATATCGAATTGCCTTGATGCTTTAAAGCATCAGAGCTGTGATTATGGTCTGAAAATAGCTCTTGACATAAAACACAGATTAAAGATTCAGGTGAGTTTAGAGATGGGTTCTCCTGAGTTTTAAGGGGGCTAAAATCAGGGTTAGACCAAACAACAATTTATTATAGGGATAAGATAAGGAGTTATATCTGAACATTTATTCTTTATAATAGCTTTTCCTTTAGAACTATCTCTTTCAATCTTTACATTCATAATTTTATGTCTGTCTCTATTTCTCTATAAGTATATATGTGTGTATCCATGCTACACTGCAGAAAATAAGCATAAAAATAAAACACATGAAGCATGCATGCTTGTACGTGCTTCATGAAAATTTTGAAAGAGTATATCTCTGGAGAGTGAGAAAGGAGAGATTCATGGGGGTAGGTAAATTTTATACTTTACTGTATAGTTAATATGCTTCTGTGTCATTTTACTGTTTTTACAATAAGCATGTCACTTTTGTAATTTAAAAAAGTCAAAGTGTTATTATTTTGATTTTTAAGCGTAACTAGGTGGAAAAGGCATGTAAATATTCCTTCTAGGATTAGGTATTCATAGACAAGATTGTTTGACCAAAAGAGTAAGGTTATAAATTGACATAATATGTTAATTGAAGGTCAAATAAGAGGAAATAAACAGCCTATTGATAGCATAACAGCTCCACCTTATAACATCCATACTCAAAAAACCCATTTACTTCTTAAAACCTATGAAATTGTGGCAAGAATTCTAAAAGACCCCATTGTTGTATGAACTCTATAGAATCCTTTCCCCTTGAGTATGGGCAATACTTGAATACGATAGGATTTCACTCACATGAGTATGTGAGTATGCTAGGAAACAAGGAAAGGTAAAGGGATTTTGTAGATATAATGAACTGAGGTCTCTATTAAATTGACTTTAAGTTAATCAAAAGGGAGATTTTCCTTGGTGAGCCCTTCAAAACTGAGCCCAGAGCTCAGAGATAGGAGAAGCAGCAGAAGATACTTTCCTGTTGACCGTCATGTTGTATAGTGCAACATGTGACAGGGAATGGCAAAAAGACTAAATGCTGAAAGCCTTGTTCTACAGACCCAAGACACTGAACTCTGCCAATTACCAATGAGCTTGGGAGAAAAATCCAAACTTCAGATGAGACCACAGCCCTGCCAGACATCTTGGTTGCAGCTTGTTCAGACCCTGAGCAGAGAATCCAGCTAAGCGTGCCTGGACTCCTGACCCACGTAAACTGTGAGACAAGTGTGTGCTGTTTTAAGCTGCTAATTATGTGCTAATTTGTCAGACAGTGATATAAAACTAACACAAATATTATATCAAGTTTCTTGCCTGGCATTCAAGACCAGCCTCCATTTCTTGTTTTCACAAAATCATCTTCTTCTGCTCTTTCTTGTAGCCCAAGATATTTATCTATACAAGGACACATAAATATGCAGTCACCCTCCACATGCTTGCTCATACCATTACCTCAGAAAGAGATGACATAGAGGAATGGTTAAATGCATGGGTAGTAGACCAGTGCTGTCCACCAGAAATGTCTGTGATGATGGAAATGTTCTATATTTATGCTGTCCACTATGGTAGCCACTAGCCAAATATGGCTCTTGAGCATTTGAAATGTGGTTAGTACAACCAAGGAACTGAATTTTAATTCTATTTAATTTCAGTACATTTAAATTTAAATAGACACCAGTGACTTCCAGATTGAGCAGGACAATTCTAGAGTCAGACAATCTGAGTCCAGCTTCCAGCTCCACTACTTAGTTATATGATCTTGCATAAGTTCTTTCACCTACTTGTGCCTCAGTTTTCTAATGATTTGGTCTTCCTCATCGGGTTGTTGTGAGCCTTAAATGAGTTACTACTTGTGATGTAGTCAAAAGAGCACCTTGTACATAGTAAGCATCATATATGTTTGTCAAATAAATAAGTAGATTCTACTACCCTTCTTTCCCATACAAATTCTAACATTTATTCTTTAAGCCCTAGAGATTCTTCTGTCTTCACATGAAATTTTTGGGATCACTCCAAACCACGCAATACTAATTGTCTGTCACATTACTTTGGCATGTAATTACATACTGCTTTGAATTGTTATTTAAATATTTGTGGGTATATTTTCTTTCTCCAAGACCGACATGTGCCTTTTGTATCTCTCATAGTGCTGAATACACATAAGTTTATCTAAAACACATTCAATAAATATTTGTTGACATTTGTATAAGGCCTTGAATTAGAGATAAAAGAGACGGCAGAGACAATGACCAGAGATATTGCCAGTACTGTACTTTTCTTTTCTTTTTTTTTTTTTTTTGTGATGGAGTTTTGCTTTTGTTGCCCAAGCTGGAGTGCAATGGCGCAATCTCGGCTCACGGCAACCTCTGCCTCCCGGGTTCAAGTGATTCTCCTGTCTCAGCCCCTCGAGTAGCTGGGATTACAGGTGCCTGCCACCACATCCAGCTAATTTTTGTATTTTTAGTAGAGACGGGGTTTCATCATATTGGTCAGGCTGGTCTCGAACTCCTGACCTCAGGTGATCTGCCTGCCTCTGCCTCCCAAAGTGCGGGGATTAGAAGTGTGAGCCACCATGCCCAGCCCGTACATTTTTTATACAACTAAGATATTGCTAGGCTTAAGAAACGTAGCATCTTTAAAAAATATACCGTCAAGATTCTAGCTGTCAGGACCTAAGAGAGAGAGAGAAGTTTGGACCCGCAAATGAGAATTTTGTAAAAATAGAGTATGGAGGCAATGACCCTGAGGAGGAATTTGTACCCAGTTGGTTCACAAACACTCCCCAAAACCATGCCCAGACCATTCTCTGGAGGGCAGAGATCCAGCCTCCTTCCTTGGAGATTAGAAACTGTCAGTCCAAAGAGGTTTTGTCCCTTTATATCCTGGGAGGTAAGCTTTGCTGTAAGCCTTTGGAAAAGCCACAAGACCCATTGGAAATTAGTCCTGTTGGACCAAGACCCCAATCTCAAACTCCATCTGAAGGCCTGCTCCATTCTTACCTTATGCTCAGCGAAACAGACTTTTGTCCACTGTTTCTATCTAGACTTTTCTTGGGGATCCTGCTGCAATCTGCCAAATCATTTTAAATTACTTTGCCTCCCACCTAAGAATAAGATTTTGGTTCCAGTTCTGTCAACCTATCCACAAGTGCCCCCACCACTTCTCTATCTGCCTAGATCTCTAGCTTAAGCTCTGCCTATGCTATGACCTGTTTTGTCTTTAGGCAGCTTGACCACCTCTCCCTTCTACTTGAATCCACAATGACCTGGGAGGCTACAGTTTTGCCGTACATCAGGCACACAATTCCAAGAGCTTCCTAAGTGATTCAGTGGGGGGAGTTATCAGGTACTGGGGGCGGGAGAATGAGAAAGATGCTATAATCACTCCTTTCTCAAATTATAGCACATCACAACTCAACTTTGTGCCATGCGCATGTGATAGAGTGACAAAAAGTTTTCTCAAGTAGCTCACTTAAGCTCATAGTCTACTCTCCTTTGTAATCAACCATCTCTGTTTTTTTTATGACTATAAATATTCTCCTAATTTTAAGAAAAGCCAATAGACTTTCACAGCCAGGCATTTCCATTTACACTTAAGTACATTTCTCCATATAATCTTTAACTATCGAGTTGGTTAAGGAAGAAAATAGAAGTATTAAACCCTCCGCAGGGAAACAGTAGCAAAGTAGTAAAAATAAATGGATTTAAGAAAAGCAGCAGACTTGGCAACTGAAATATTGCTCATCATGAAGACTTTCTCTGACTTTATTATTCATTACTAATGTAGCCTCTTTTTGCTGCATATAGTATACCATATTGGAAATAAACACTCATTCTACTCATTCTATAACATGGTAAGAGAATGCGAATCATAAATCTTATTAGTAAATACCAGTAACTTTTAGTCATTTAATACTAAAAAATTAAACACAATATTCTCTTTGTTATTTTGCATCATGATTTAAAACAATAAATACAATTATAAAAAAAGTTTAGTTTAACTATAAGCCATAAGAACTCTTCCCTTACATATTTTAAGCATAATTAATATTTTAAAAACATTTTGGAATTGCATAAATATTTCTATTTTCTTCTTGGAAATGAATTCTATCCATCAATAACTTATACCAGTTGTATTATAATCTGCCTACCAAAATGCCAATTCAAATTCCACTGCAAGGAAGGCCAGAATTAACTGGTAAAAAAGAGTTAAATAAATATACTTCTATTACAAGAACATAAAATAAGACAAACATCTAATTATCAAAGTATTTCTAAGCATTTTCCTCATCTGGTAATAAAGATAATGCTGCCTTTTAGATGTGTTTGGAGCAATAAAGGAGATTATGTATATCAAGCATGTTGCAATGGGACTAGAATAGACATTTAATAGAAATAGCAGTTGTATCATCATTGGAAACCTAGTGCCCCAAGTTTCTAGCTTTCTAGAAATCACCTTTCTTAAACATCTAAGTAAAATAACTTGCAACTTCACCCCAGTGACCATGAGTAATATAGAGCCCTCCTGTGTATTCTGAATGATTCCTGGAGAGTATGAATTTATCTGTTCCACTTGTTTCTTTTGGTTCCATACTGCTGCTTCCAGTGTCTCTGGATCACTCCTGAATCTCATCTATCTGCTTACCATTAAGTCAAGCCACACCAGCTCTCAAAAACTTTTGTCTGAATGCAACAGTAGAGTCCCTTTCTCCCCTCCCCAAGGTAGTGTTAACACGAGCCTGCGATCAGGTTTGGTGGTTAACACATTGTACTGGAAATTTGAGAATTTTGTAAGAATATTACAATTCAGAAAGGAAAATTTAGCTTAATATCAGAAATAGCTGCTCCCAAAACCCACAGGACACATAACAATATGTAGGGTCTCTTGCAAGCCAGCTGCCAGAGTTTCTTCTCCTGATATCTTTCTCTTGAATACATTTGTCCTAGGTCAGGCCAGAGGAAATAGAAAATCTCTAGATATCAACAAGGGCTTGGATTCCCAACCCCACACCCCTACCAAAAGTATATTTTTATATTATTAGAATAAGTTAGCATCCCACTGTGATTTATTTACACTTAGATTACTTTCAATATCAAAGGACAAAGAATAAGTACTTAACATTCTTCTGCATGACAATAAGGCTCACAAGTAATCCCTTCTAGAAGGACAAGAAAGGCACAGCCCCATTTTTACTTTTTCCAGCCCCAGGAAGCTAATTTCCTGCAATTTTGGAAAAGCAGTTTTATCCCTACTACCAGTCATCAAGGAATCAGAAATATCGAGGTTCTGTCTTGGACCACCTCACTACAATATGAGTAACATTATGAGGTCTTGCCAGACAATTTTAGCAAATGGATTTTTAAAAAATCATTTAAAATTAGTACATTAACTGTTTCTATGCAAATAGGAGCTGCCAAGTTTCAATTAGGAAGCAGTTGGTTGCTAAAGTAAGCCAACAATTACCTTGCAGATTTGTTGAAGTTTTTTTTAGATAGTACAAAGATAAACTTCAGGCTACCCTGCATTCAAATGATCAAAAAAAATCCAATTAATGAACTTTTGCCAAACTGTAAAGACAGGCTTTATTTCTTCCTCATGTTAGCCCCAAAACAATCCAGAGTGATTGTATTTAGATCTAGTGGCAGAATTCTATAGCAGACAAAGAGTTTATATAATTTTGAGTTTAGCCTGTAGTTTTATAAAAGAAAAAAAAAAAAAGCCTTAAGAGTTAGCTGCTTAGGTTTACATAGCTATTAAGTGGCTTCTGTGCCAGTTTGTATATTTTTTGTCAAAAGGCAAGATTTCTAAGATGATATTGCTTTAGCTAAATATATCTCTTTGAATTAGTGTCACCTGGATATGGAATGTTAATTCTCATGTTAAAAAAGAATATGACTTCAAACTTATTGCAGGGCTACAGTAACCAAAACAGCATGGTACTGGTACAAAAACAGACGCATAGACCAATGGAACAGAAGAGAGAGCCCAGAAGTAAGGCTGCACATCTACAGCCATCTGATCTTTGACAAAGCTGACAAAAATAAGCAATGAGGAAAGGACCCCCTATTCAATAAATGATGCTGGAATAACGGGCTGGCCACATGCAGAAGATTGAAACTGGATCCCTTCTGTATACCATATACAAAGATCAACTCAAGATGGATTAAAGACTTAAGTGTAAAACCCAAAATCACAAAAACCCTGGAAGATAACTTACGCAATACCATTCTGGACATAGGATCTGGCCAAGATTTCATGGTGTTACAGATCCCAAAAGCAATTGCAACAAAAACAAAAATTCCCAAATGTGACCTAATTGAAGAGCTTCTATACAACAAAAGAAACTGACAATAGAGTAAAGCGACAACTTACAGAATGGGAACTTATATTTGCAAACTATACATTCAACAGAGGTCTAATATCCAGAACCTATAAGAAACTTCAACAAATTTATAAGCAAAAAACAAACAACTTCATTAAAAAGTCAGAAAAGAACATGAATACTTTTTTCAAAAGAAGACACACGTGCAACCAACAGTTATATGAAAAAAGGTCAACATCACTAATCATTAGAGAAATGCAAATTAAAACCATCATGAGATACCATCTTACCCCAGTCAGGATGGCTATTGTTAAAAAATCAAAAGATAACAGATGCTGGCAAGGTTGCAGAGAAAAGGGAATGCTTATATGCTGTTGGTGGAAATGTAAATTAGTTCAACCATTATGAAAAGCACTGGGGTGATTACTCAAAGGATAAACAGAACTACCATTGGACCCAGCAATCCTATTACTGGGTATATACCCAAAGGAATATAAATCGTTCTATCATGAAGACACATGCACGTGTATGTTCACTGCAGCACTATTCACAATAGCAAAGACATGGAGTCAACCTAAATGCCTATCAATGACAGATGGGTCAAAGAAAATGTGGTACATATACACCATGGAATACTATGCAGCCATAAAAAATGAGATCATGCCCTTTGCAGGAACATGGATGGAGCTGTAGGCCATTATCCTTAGCGAACTAATGCAGGAACAGAAAACCAAATACTGTATGTTCTTGCTTTTAAGTGGGAACTAAATGATGAGAACACATGGACACATATAGGGGAGCAAGGCACACTGGCGCTTATAAGATGGTGGAGGGTGGGAGGAGGCAGAGGATCAGGAAAAATAACTAGTGGGTACTAGGATTAATACATGGGTGACAATAATCTGTACAACAAACCCCCATGACATGAGTTTACCTATATAACAAACCTGCACATGTACCCCTGAACCTAAAATAAAAGTTAACATAAAAGAATGCCCACAGGTAGGCAATTGAGGGCTACTATGATGGTTCTACATGGTCCTTAGGGACCCCAGCATGTTCTGGGAATGATTTCCACAACCCTAGAGGGTAGCCCTAGTCTTTATGGCCCAAGATGGCCATGGAAACAGTATCAAAGGAGTGCAGAACAAGGGCATTCATCTCCTTTTTAAAGAAGACTTCCCATAGTTCCCAAATGACACTTCCACTCTCATTGGCCAGAACTTAGTGACAGGGCTTTGCTTAGCTGCAACGAAGTTGACAATGATAGTGTTCATTCTGGGAGGCAATGTCCTGGAATAAAAATTGGGCTCCTTTGACTAACCGTAAAAGGCTACTGGTAATGTAAAATCTGCTGTAGTAGCTTTTGCTTGTCTTAAGGTCCATCTTCTTCTGAGGATGACTTTATATTTACAATGACACTCACTTCTATTACTGGTGGCTCTAAGATTCAGAGAAATGAGATATCTATACATGGTCTGGTTTCTTGGATTATAGCTCACATAGGAGAAATTCAAGATTAAGTCTAAGCCACAGTAACAATGGGGAACCAAAGAGGTCTGGGTATTTTTAGCTAACCAGTTAGTGCAGGCCTGCCAGAAATATATTTTTTCTAAAGGAATAAGCAAATTCCTGGCAGATGATCCCCCTTAAGGAAAAAGTCATCCATTTGTTGTTCTGATTTCTTTCATGTATTCAACAAATGTTTATTGAGCATATGCTATATGACAGTCATTTAAAATGCAGCAAAAACAAACGCGGTTCCTGCATACAGACCAATCTAGTGAGGAAGTTAGTCATTAAAAAGAAGTAAACAATAGGCCAGGCGAGGTGGCTCACGCCTGTAATCCCAGCACTTTGGGAGGCCGAGATGGGCAGACCACCTGAGGTCAGGAGTTAGAGACCAGCCTGGCCAACATGGTGAAACCCCGTCTCTATCAAAAATACAAAAAATTAGCCAGGCGTGGTGACAGGCGCCTGTAATCCCAGCTACTCGGGAGGCTGAAACAGGAGAATCGCTTGAACCTGGGAGGTGGAGGTTGCAATGAGCTGAGATCGCGCCATTGCCCTCCAGCCTGGGCGACAACAGCGAGACTTCATCAAAAAAAAAAAAAAAAAAAAAAAAAAGAAGAAGAAGTAAAAGAAGTAAACAATAAATAAAATAACTAAATACAATGTTATAAATTGTGTTAAATGCCATGGAGTAATAAAACAGGAGTCTGCACTATAGAAGAAAAAAAGGGCACCTACTCAAAACACTGAAGGCAAATAAAATAACTAAATACAATGTTATAAATTGTGTTAAATGCTGTGGGATTAAAACAAAACAAAACAAAACAAAACAAAAACAGGAGTCTGCACTACGAAAGAAAAAAAGGGCACCTACTCAGAACACTGAAGGCAACATGACCAGGAAAGGTATTTATTGCAAGAATGTGGCTTCTTCGTATTGGTGAAAAAGTTGGAAACATCTTAGGAGAATTGATACATATAATTCGATGTATTTATATGATGACTACTATGTTGCAGTTAAACTGAAAGAGTCATTAAATAGGTGTCTATGTATCAACATGGAAAAATCTAAAAGAAATTAGTTAAAATAGATAAGAATACATACATTATTTTTCTCACAAAACGAGCCTATATATTGCCCATGAGTAAATATGTAGGTAGTTATCTAAAAGAAACTGGATCTATGCACATCAACATGTCTGCATTTGGGGAGAGTTAAAAAGAATGAAACTGGTGAGAAGATACAAACCAACTTCATCTTTATGTTGTTTATTTTTATATTGATAATATTGATCACATTTGCTTCTGGCCTTTTTAACACAGTCAATTGACATGGTAGGAACAAGGGATCTTGTATGTTATTGTCTATATTTCTCTTCTCTTTTTTTTCATTCCTTCATTATCTTAATTAAAACAAAAAGATAAAGAACTTTTTGACCTACCAAGGAGTAAGGATCCTACTGTTAATATTTTTCCTTGGACTCACACATTTGTGTTCTGCCACTTGCTGTATTCATGTCACAAAGTATAAATGACAATTAAAGTCACACACACACACACACACACACACGCACATTTTCTCACAAACCAGGTGAAGCTACAATAAGAGAATTGGTTTTTCTATGATGAAGACTATTACTTCGTAATACCTCTAAATCCAGTTACTTTTGATATATTAGACATTGTCTGGGCTTAGAAAGAATACATACAATGTATGACTAAGCAGAATTGAACTTGAGGGGGAATCAAACCTAACATTTCTTGTCAATTTGAAGTTAATTTCACTTTTGACAAACTGTGAGGCAGTTATGCTACTCACCCAGATAGGAGATACTAATGGCCATTTTTCTCCTAATTAATTAATAAGGAATTAAAGTATACAGCAATACCCCATAAGGAGTTCATTAAGTGACAGATATTTTGTATATTGAATAGATCAAATTATTACAGAAAGCATGAGGGTACAGTTAAAAACGTCTGTGATAATAGCTATAATTTATTGACTGCCTACTGGTGGGCAATTGGTGGTGATCATGTTAACGCTTTTCAATACACTGTGGTTTCATAACTAATTAAGAAGTAAATGCAAGTATCAGACAGATGGAGCTCAAAATACCAGGTTCATTACTGTTAACAATAAATTCAATAACTTGGTTTGGTCTATGGCCATAATTGGACTTCCCGGCAAAGACTTCTGAATTAAATTTAGCCATCCAGTCCCAGGCAGTGCTGGGCATAATCTGAGAGTAGGTGGCCCTGGAAAGAAAAAAGGACACAAACATCACTGAGCTAATCTTGTTCAGATTCTTCTCTCAAACTCACCAGGGAGATCACTTCTTTCTTGGAGTCAGGAGGAGGAGAAGGAGAAGGGAGGCAGGGAGGAGGAGGAGGAGGAGGAGGAGGAGGCAGAAGAAGAGAAAGCGAGAGAAAGAGAGAGAGACCCACTCTCCGTATTATTTCCAGAAGGATGGTATTCCCTACTCTATGGATCAAGCTAAGGACATTTGGAGGATAATATGTTTTCCTTTTCACCTACTAAATGCTAGGCACTGTATGAAACATTTTATATCTTTTTTCTATGTTTCTCACAATAATACTCACTAGGTGAGTATAATTATCCAGACTTTACAAAAGAGGAAAGTGAGACTCAGGGAATTTAAAACATGCCCACACTCCTACTCACATTCTTGGTTAGATAGTTGAGCTGGAATTCAAATCCAGATCTGTTTGACTCCAAAGCCCACATACTTTCTACTATCTGCACTTTATGCAAATGAAATCACCAAATCCCCCTTTTAAATAATTAAAGTAATGTAGATGGGGCATAAAAATGTCACTAGTCCTTTCAACTTTCTTGGATAATTGGGGCTTGTCAATCACATCTATTTGGTTCAGTATTAGATTATGTCAAATGAAATGTCTTTTCACAAAAACCTATTGTTTAATTTTCAGTTAATTCACCTTTGTAAATCTGAGAGGCTTAGTCCCATTCTGCCTTGGGTGTGTACACACAGTACCTATTAGCAATTAAAATGAGTTATAAATGCGTCAAGAAGAGATCCTGCAGCTGAAATCCAGGTCAGCTTACATGAAATGGATATATATCTTCCTCTTCTGAATGTTCATTAGATGTTCTATTTTATCTTCAAAAGTTAGTAGCAGAAATTTTCTTGAAGTTGACACTTATAGGTCAAGTGAGCTTCATGATAATGTTCTCAGCCCCCATGCATCAGAGGCCTACTCTGAAGGACTTATATAACTACTCAAAATTTTGAAATGAAGAAGATGCAAAATGAAAGAGAAAAAAAAACTATTTATGGACCCAGGTCTCCCTGCAATATCCTCAAAATTATTCAGTAGATCTAGTAAATGATAGCATGAAAAGTAAGCTACTTCAGATTTCATTAAGTTTGATATTTTAGCATGTATGTGAAAATAATGAAGTAAATCTTTCCAAACTCAATACTGAGATTTGTGTTCATTTTTTTAAATTCAATAACTATTTACCAAGCATTTTATTCCATTTTATATAGTTCATCCCAAAGCACAACATAAGCAATAAAATTTTAGTTAAAAGAATTTGAAAATAAAATGGTACTGCTTAATGTGGCTGACCAAGCATGCACTTTTTGCAGGCCTATTATAACATGGTTCATAAGCAGAGTGTATTGTGCAATGGTAAATTTTAACGCTGAACATCAATGAAAAAATATAATTCTAAAATTAAAGTATCAAAACATTAAACAACCAAGCAGAGGCATTTACATGAGAGTTGGGAGATGTGAATTTTTCTTTTGACTCTGCCTGTATGACTGAATAAAGTCACTTCACCTCTCTGAGCCTCATTTTCCCCATCTATAAAATGAAGATGTTGGACTAGAATGGATCTTGCCATTTACATCAGATTCCCTTGAGAGTCCTATAAAAGTACCATTCCCAGACTTCACCTTCAGAAAGTTCTATTCGGTAAGATTTTAGAGGAGCTCAGAAATCTTCCTGTTTAACAAGGGCCCAGGGGATGTGGATGTTGGAGATGAACACAAACTACAAAATAAGGCACGCTGAAGCTAGATCCCCTTCCCATCCTACCATTCTAATAGCCTATGGAAATTTGAGTAAAAATAACAATTATGGCTGGGCACGGTGGCTCACACCTGTAATCCCAGCACTTTGGGAGGCCAAGGCAGGTCATGAGGTCAAGAGATTGAGACCATCCTGGCCAACATGGTGAAACCCCGTCTCTCCTAAAAATACAAAAATTAGCTGGGCATGGTGGCGTGCGTGCCTGTAGTCCCAACTACTCGGGAGGCTGAGGCAGGAGATTTGCTTGAACCGGGGAGGCAGAGGTTGCAGTGAGCTGAGATTGCACCACTGCACTCCAGCCTGGCATCAGAGCGAGACTGTCGAAAAAAAAAAAAACATGATGATATCTTTATCGTAGAAACTTATATGTAGTGATAACCCATTTCAAGTAATCATTTTATCATAATATAAACTGCTCCCTGTAGTGTTTATATTTTTTGTTGATAAAACATCTAACTGTGAATGAAGGAATTCCCAAATCAATTATAAAAGAAAGAAAAGAAGGAAGGAAGGGAGGAAACAGGGAAAGGAAGGTATTGATAGATAGGCACATACATAAAACACAAACTCTTAGGCTATCAAGTGCTTTTATACCCAAAATAATCATCAGCATTTTGCAAGTAGAAAATTCTTAAACATTACATTACTTTGGTATTTCAATGAAAGATAAGAATTGAGCATGCATGAAAGAAGCTTTGTAAGCCTGCAGTTTAATTGTAGATCACTTGCCCTGTTCCCCTATTATTTTGAGACTTTTTACATAGAATTATCAGTTACAGTAATTTATTAAGGTGGGTTTTTAAAATTATTTAAGGTACTGATACGGTTTGGCTGTGTCCCCATCCAAATCTCATCTTGAATTGTAGTTCCCATAATTCCCACGTTTTGTGGGAGGGACCTGGGGAGAGATACTAGAATCATGGGGTGGTTTCCCCCATACTGTTCTCGTGGTAGTAAGTCTCATGATGAGATCTGTTAATTTTATACGGAGTTTCCCCTTTCACTTGGTTCTCATTCTCTCTTGTCTGCCGCCATGTAAGACATGGCTTTCACCTTCTGCCATAATTGTGAGGCCTCCCAGCCATGTGGAACTGTGAGTCCATTAAACCTCTCTCTTTTTTTTTTTTAATAAATGTCCCAGTCTTGGGTATGTTTTTATTAGCAGTGTGAGAACAGACTAATACAGGTGTTTTGCATATTAACACTGAAAATTGATCAAGAAGTTGGATGTTTAATTTAATATAGGTATTATGGTCCATCTGTGTCCTTGAACTCTATTTTAGCCAAACCACATACTTAAAAACCATAGAGAAGCACAACTTGATGAAGCCAGGTAGGCTGTGATCTACATCACCACTGCAGCTCAAGAATGAATTTGGCTAATGGCCATAGCAAAGATAACAAATCAACAATTTCATTGGAATTCAATACACCCCAATGTTGCAATATAAATCAAAGCAGATCCATTCAGAACCTTCAGTAAATCATATGACATTTGAATTCCAAGCAAATGGAACCTTACAGCAGGGATCCAGGTTTAGCCAAAATTGTTATACAATGTTTATTTATATTCAAGTATAGGAGTTACCTGAAATTGAGTGATTATATTTTTTAAAATTGTAACCAGAACATCAGTTCATTAATTTGACAGTTGTCTTTCCATGCTGCAAATAATAACCAGCGTTCATCATTTAGCAGTCATGTACAGAGCTCCCTACACATTAGTATTTCTATTGAAAAATACATTAAACAGTTCAATATATTCAAATTAAGGCAAATAAATTTTCCAGTTCTAATTGTGCCATTCTCTAACCTGGGTCAACTAGACCTATATATGAAAAGCTAAAGGATCAGCATACTGAATTTATTATTCTGAAGCAACGATGTGTAGCAAAAAAAAAAATAAGCTTGCTTTTGCCTCCTTTCAAAATATTAATAAAGTGACACTGATCCCACTCCTGTACTTGTGTTGCTGTGGTGATGCCCATGGTGGAAGAAAAATTTGGTGATAATTATGCTTTCAATATTGGCATGGTTTCCTGAGATTACCGCAAAGTGATGCTTTCAAGATACTGCATATAATTCTTCCACCTCAGAGACACTTCAGGCTATTTTTCTAAGAGAACTTCAGGTGTATTTAGGTAATCTAAAACTCATAAAACTTGAGGCTCATTTTCTTTTCAATTTGCTTCGGAATATAGTGAGACCAAAGGCAGATGCAAAAGTTACTTAATATATGTCCTGGGGCCATTACATCTGACTAAGAGGTTACCTGACCTACCATAATCAGGTGAAGAGGGTTGTATTCCAAATGTCATTGTACTGTCACTTAAGAAACTGCCTGGGAGATGAAAAATAGAAGGGGACAAAAATAATTGATATCACATCTGAGTAATAAGTCATCAGCATTCAAGGTAAAAAACATCCATTCTGCTCACATTGATTTGCAATGATGGTTGAATGCGGCATCCAGCTATTACTGGAAATGATTTTATTTACATTCTAGATCTTACTTGCCTCATTTCTAAACCTACAATTTCTAAACTCTGCTTCATTTTGTGCAAATCACAACTTCAGGTAGATCTGGGGTATGTCATCCTTGCCATTTTGTTCATATTAATAGACTAGTCCTCTTCACAAATGATGACATTTTTAAAAATCAGAACTACTTAATGCAAATCCTGAGTAGCTGCTCTTCTGACTGTAACTCTTTAGAACTGGGCATCTTCTATGCAGACATTTTTGAATTTTCCAGCAGAGTCAGCCTTAAACTCTCTACCACAGCACATACTTTACCATATATTTATACTAGCCAAACATAAATACATAAATAAAATCAACAGAACTTATTACAGAGGCTCAACTGCATTATACCATTCCAATAAAGTGCAACGTCAAACCTAATAAATTTGGCTTCCTCCTGAACACATTAGGTTGTAACTCCAAACCAAAATATGACTTCCAGCTGCAGCAAAATTAATAAGACAGAATGTGTCAGGATAGATGAAATACCTACTAATGCTGTCCTGAGCCTTATCTGTTAAATTTGTGGCTTTTGCCATGTATATGTGCTCCCAAGTCTAGTAAGCTTAAATGTGGTTCTTACTGATAAATCACTGGACTCAGTCAAAAAAGAGGGAGAGCCAGAGCCCTTAGAGAACAGGTATCATTAATAAGTGGCACTTGGTGTAATTGATGGGGGCACCATAAGTCTTTCTATAACTTTGTACGACATGCAGTTGTCTTTTCCTTCTATTTCTGTACTTCCCCTCTTGATCTACTGCCTCTTTTCTCCTTTCTATCCCATTTTCCTTCCTTTCCTGCCCATTCCAGTGTGGCAGTGTTATTCAAACTGTAAGAGGCAATCTATAGTCACTCCTGAGTTCAGTTTAGTGGGCCACAGCCAAGCATTTAAAAAATCGACTACAATAGAATAATATTTCATTATATATTATTATATGACATATTACATGTATATAATTACATGTATGTATATATAGTATACATATGTACATTACACACACATACACAAAAGCCAGGGATGCTGCTAATCCTTCTACATTGCATAGGGCAGCCCCCACAACAAATAATCATTTGGCCAAATATATCAACAGTGTTGAGTTTGAGCCCTGATGTATACATATATGTAACTATTTGAAAACATCTGTAAAATGAAAGATGGAATTTTTTTGAAGTTATTTTAAATGTTTGACATTACATGGCTCCAACTAGAATCATAAATATTTTTTCTAATGCTAATTCTGTTATCCAACTTAAATTAAGATATTGGTTTCTGACTGAAATCAACCATTTCACCAAGAATGTGAGTATGGGTAAGTTACTTAAATTTTCTGAGTCTCACTTTCCTCTTTTGTAAAGTCTGGCTAATCATACTGGCCTGTTGAGGATTGTCATGAGAAACATAGAAAACAGATATAAAATATTTTGTATAACTTATTTATTTTAAGAAGTGAGTTAAAGAATTTTTCAGTTTAAGATTTATTTGCACATACATGTACCACTGTTCAATTTTCAAGAGTTCTGTATACACCCCATCCTTACTGACTCCATATAGCAGGTGCCAGTTTTACACATGGGGACCTGAAATTGGTGTAATGCTGTTTTTGTCCCATTGTGAGAAAGTAGCACGGGTGGAATTTGAACCCAGGTCATTGGGCTCCAAGGGCTTGGATATGTATTTGATTAAAAGAAAAACTGCTCTGGGTCTTGGCCCAGCACTATTTCAATCAGGCCAAAATGCCTGCCAAATAATCCAAATAATTGAATTGAATTTAAAAATACCCACCTTTTCAATAACATCAGGAACAAAAGTCTACAATATCCTGTAAACTATAATTACTAATATTAAGGGCATGTCTGCTTTGTTGCGTTTCTTTATTTAGGAATTTGTTCTGTGGAACTCTTCTTTGAAACCTTTGGTTGGAAAGAAACTATGTTCACTGAAAATGCAGCACATCTGTCTTAGAATTACTGACTCTGCATGATGTTTCTATTTTGTCTTCTTTTATATGTTTTAAAGCTTTCTAGTTGTGGATAGGTGTGAAGAAGTTGAAAAAGCAACATTCTCAGGTAAATTACGTACTACGCAGTAATAGGGCATCCTTTACATCATCCTGGAAACATATGCGCTTTTTCTCTCACTCATCGCAGGTGAAATTTCTGGTTTTCTTCTAACCTTAGAATGAAATTATAAAAACCCAGGCAAGATTTAGTTTTATTTCTCTATTTTTCCACTAGTTTTCCAATCGGGATCTCTCTGTTGTTTAGTAACACGAACTTCACAGTAGAAAGTAGCTTACAGTAAACCAAACCCCCACCACATGCAATTTACCTATATAACAAACTTGCACACGTACACCTGAACCTAAAATAAAAGTTTTTTAAAAAGAAAACAGCACACGGATATAAAGATACATTTACAGTGCTAGTAGAAAAAAGAATAATGTGATTTTTATTAATGAACAGAAGTACATTAATATGGTGTCTTTAGTATTCAATTCTATTTGGAAATTTTCCTCTAACACAGAAGCTTTTAGAAAATTCAGCATAAAGCAGCTTTCAAATAAATTGGCATATTTAAATTTTTCACAGACTTCAAACTCTCCTCCATTATAACTGTCTATGCAAAACCCTCTCAGAAAGTTTTATATTGCTCATCAATTTTTGTGTCTGTGCAGTCAAAGCACAGCTATCCACCTACTTGAAAATTTTATGCTGACAAAAAGAAAAGTCTGCTCTTTTTAATTTTGTCTTACCATCAGTGTGGTCCCATGTGGAAAGGCAGGCTGCTAAATGCTTTTCGAAGGCTGGTGAACAGGTTAGACTTGCTTACAAGGCTAATTAAAATTGATGCATGCCATCTATTACATGTTACTACTGGATCTAAATAAAGTATCACTTTTCATCATTAATGCCATGTTCCTTCTCTACTCTGTATAGAAGTTTTTGCTTATTTTGTATGTTCCCTTTGGCTACAGACACATCACCCTTCTTAGTAAACTGTCTCAGTTTTTCAGCATGACTGTCTCATTATTTCTGTATTGGAATGGCCTCTTAGCTCTGTGTTTTGCAGTTGTTTATAACATCTACTAAAAACGACATGAAAAGATGACACAGTCAGAAATACGGTAAAGACAGAAGTAACAGTATTAACTGACCTCATTTAGTTAATAATATGATGTGCTCAGTCCACTGCTTTTAGTCTGTAGCAAACAGCACATTGGATGTTTACACTAATACAGATATTGTAAAAAGAAGAGCAATGCTTCTGAATATATAACCGTACATACACTGCCCACGTGCTTATGTGAGAACTATGTTATTCTGAAGTTGCTTATCTGAATGGTAGGAACATTTCAAAAAGGCTTTCACAAGACTGAAGTAAAAGGAACAGTAATGACCCTTACAACTCCGAAGATATGATTATAATTCTTCTGACTATTATTAAAGCAAACTCTGTACATCTTCATAATATAAGATTGCCAGTAGTTTTCTTTTTAAAAAGCCCAGCATAATCTCCTTAGAAAACCATGATGAAAGAAAGCCAAGAAGAGAGGACAGGAGAAGCACAAAAGATTCCCACGGGAAGGACAAGAAAAAGGTGGTTGTCAGTGCTGTGAGAACGAGTTTAAAGGCATGGGAAATATGGAAACAGACAAATTCCAATGCAGATCCACTAGCTGGAGAGGTAATTTTGCGTCTAATTTTGCACCTCTCTCCTCGCCTCCCCGTCTGCTGTCCACCACCACGCTTTTCGAGAGTAAGAAGGATTTGGGGTTTTGCAGACTCTAGCGGGCATGAAAAGGATAGGGGGTGGCAACGACTTGAATTAATGACGTTCTCCTACAGGATGGAGGGGAAAATGACTTAGTGTCATCAAATGAACTCCCTACTCCTGGCATAAATTTATCAAACTGCAACTTTATCTCGAATACTCTGGAAGAGTAGAGGAGAGGCCCTAGAGAAAGCAAGTCTTGAGGGGAAACGCAATGCTCTTGGCAAAAACCGCACCTCCGTCTTGAACTACACTGACTCTTTTCACAGAGCGCCTTCCTTTAATAGAATCACAACCACCTGGGCTACTAATAAGAGGAAGAAGAAAGGAGAAAAGGGAAGGGAGGATGGCAAAAATCACGCTCTAGAAGATCCAGGCAACGTCGTCGTGAAGAATAAAGGGAATCAAAATGGGCACTGGAACGCTGCTAAGGGCTTGCTTTTGTTAACACACTTGCACAACTCAAGTTCAGCTCTATATTATGTTGAAAGTCCTTGTTTACGATCCTCGTAGGAGGTTCTTAAATATCTGCCTGCGAACTCCCAAAGACTGGGCGCTTACTAGTTAGGGGAGGCAGCTGTCCCGGAGGGTGTCCAGCTCGGATGGCTGACTGCTCTTTCACTTGTCGTTAACTTCCACCCAGTAGTCTTAGTCTCCCCTTGGACATGGTACCGACCGTGTGCCATTCTTATTTCACTTGACCGAGCCCGAGCTGCAGCCCTGGGTGGAAGCCGCAAGGGCTGGGCAGAGTTCCAGGCAAGAGGGACGGAGAGGCGTGAGCAGTGCTCCGCAGCGCTTGTCAGAGAAATGGAGCAGCGGCTCCTTTGTGGGCTCTTACATCCCCGTCCTGGGTGCACAGCCCGGATATTTGATCTGTGGGGTGATTGATAAGTGAGGGAGAGGGGACGCGATCCCTCCCTCCCTCCTCCCTCCCTCCTCCCTCCTCCCTCCCTTCTTCCCCTCTCCTCCCTCCCGCTTTACTTCCCTCCTCCCTCTCGCCTCCCTCCCTCCTTCCTGCAAGAAGCGTTGCCCGTTGGCTAGCTGCTCGGTGGGGATCTGCCTGCCCTGGGGGCGCCGCCCGCGCTCCCCGCGGTGCTCTCGCTCCTGGGCTGCGCCAGTCCGAGGCGGTGCCGGCTCCTTTGCCTCCCCGAGTCGCAGATGCTGCGGGCGCCTCCGGGAAAAGATCTGGGCAGCGCGCTCGCTCGGTAAGTTCTGAGCACTCAGGGACGCGGTGGCGACGCGGCCAGTGAGCCGGCTTTCCTCAGTCCGTTGCCTTTCCCGGCCACCTCTCCTTGCGAGGGGCACCAGCGTGGGGAGGCTGGGCGCCATCCGCGCAGGGCAGCTCGCTGGCGGCCGCCCTCTACCCTCAATCCCCACTGGAGATTCCTCACCCCGGGACCGTCCGCGCGGGCGTGGTCGGGCTCCGCGCGTCGCGCAGCAGGGTGGCACAGGCGGCCAGGGAGGGCCCACGCACCCGGCGCGAGCTAGAAGCCTCCGGTCGGCCTGCAGTGCCCAAGTCCCACGGCGAGGGCAGCCCGAGTGGCCGTCGCGGCTGTAGGTCCGCATGCCGGGCACCGCACCAGGAGTCTAGCAGGTAGGGGCAGGGAAGGTAGGGCTGCGCTGGCGGCCGGTGCCCAGTTACCGGCGATCGGGGACGCTCGGAGACACCTGGTCTCCCGGAAGCGCCCTTCGGAAATGGGATTCGACCCGGCTTGCGGGCGGCGGGTGTTTAGAAGAAGAGGCTGCGGGCAAGCAGTGCCCCCTCTCTGGTTCCCCGGACTCCTCTTAGCCCCCTCGTGGCCTGATGGGCGGCCGGGACGGAGGTGGGCTGTAAGTCCGCCGGCACCCACCGTGTCCTGTGGAAGGCTTGGAGACCTGAGCCAGGCTCTACTCGGTTAGATACGAGTGAGACAGGCGACGGAGTTCGTCTTTAAGCCTCCCTTGCCTCAGCAAGGAGAGGGAGCGTTTTCCTTATTTTAATGACCGCCTTTCCCTCCCTTGGGGTCCCAGTTCACCCTGAACCTTTCCACAGCCTTAAAAGCCCGCTCTCCCTAGCGGGGTGCTGTGGCAGTTCTTCAGAAGACACGGGGCCAAATGAAACTTACTTAAAGTGGTTATCGCGTTTCAGGCTGATTTGTTCCTAGGAACTACGTTTTGGAAAGCAGCTGTGGACTCTCAAGGACAGGCAGGAACGAAGACCTCCTTAGGGTCCGAGTGTCGCTTCCCACAGTTAGATTACCCATGAATTTCCTTGATTCTGTAGGTCTCGAGAATCTCATGAGCTCCCAACCACCTCCACCTTTCTCTCTGAATCTCTCTCCTGTCTCTGAAATTTTTCGCAAAAATAATCTGTCCTCAAGGAATATTGAAAGTGTCATCAATGTCTTGAAGGAAATTACTGTATCTGAGAACCGAAACTAGTATTTGATGTTTCACTTTCAAATACATTTTTTTAAATAAAAAGGATACCTTTAAGTAAAACACTACCACCACTATTTAAGTTTAAGTAGATTTTTAATTCATATTAAGCAGTAGTGTGCTTTTTGGAAAGATGATGGACTGGGACTCATAATCCCTGGGTTTTGTTTCTGTTTGTAGTTTCTTGAGTAAGTCAGCACTTTCCCTGGTTAAGAAATGACCTCATCTGTAAAACGAACCTGACTTCTAAGGTCTTGTTCGGCTCTCACGTCTTTACTTCAGTTAAATATTGACATAATACATGTTTGTTGAATGAATGACTGAATGAATAAATCTTATTGCTCTAGGAACTATGTGCTTTTAACCTTTGGAAATACATAGAAACAAATGCCTCCTTTGCTAGGAAAGGGAGCTTAATTGTGCTCCCACTGCATCAGACTGCTTCCATCTAATGATGCAATTGCAATACACGGTGGGAGGCCATCCACAGGGCTGTCCCTCTGCCTCAGAGCTCATCTCAAGTTTGCCCTTCTCTACGGAGAAGGAAAATTTGAGTCTTCAGAAGGAAAGTATTTTGCTAAACGCCAAGCAAGAATTAGAGGGTAAGGGGGCTCCTGGTGCCTGGTCCAAGGCTCTTAGAAGAAGAAGAAGGAGAAAGGGAGAAAGCTCAAGAAAATAATGCACAGATCACCAGCTACAGGTGGCCCTAGTGCCTAAGTTTATAAACTACCCCCGCCCTTCCCGGAGAGAAAGGAGCTTGTATAAAGGGAACAATCCTAGCACCTAGGCTTAACAAGGAAGGAGAAGGGGAGAAGCAAGGGTCATTCTGTTCTCAAGTGGTTTGTTGTATCTGTGTGTTTACCTATTCCACATTTGGCCAGGCAGTGGGACTCCGGGAAAGCAAGCTGAAGTGTTTTGTGGGACAGGCACATCATTTGGTCAACTCCTTTTCCCTGGTTGATTCCCTCCTTTTCCTGACCCATCTCCCCCTTCCTACCAGAGGCAACCAAGGCCTTTCCAGGCAACAGCAGACATTGTTTACCCCTTGCGAATTGATTCCACAATGGAAGACTCTTGGGTCCAAGGAGCTGTAAGATAATTAAGGAGAAAACAGATAATGAAGGCAAAAATCCAACACCTGGCCATTAGCAATGCTCTGGAAAGGCTATTTAAACCCGCATTGGATATCAGAGCTGGGAGGGCCCATACAGTCTACCTACCTGCCTTTTGCAGATGGACACAGGAAGATCCAGAAGCTAGTGGCACATCTAGCAACAGAGCCAGATCAGAACCCAGGTAAGCTCGGTCTCAGGCCAGGATTCCTTTTACATCTCCTCTCTTTCTCAGGAGCCAGTCTTCCTGCACCAGCTTCCTCTTTTCTCCTAGCTCCCCTGCCCCTGCAGCCTGGAGGGCTCAACCACCCTTCCTTTGGCTCCCACTCCCAGCTGAGGCTCAGCCTGGCAGTGCTTTTCTGACACCCACTTCTTTTCTCCTTCCTCCAGGCAAGAAGTGCACGTTTAAACCTCATTATCTGGCTAAGTATAAACCTCAGGGAGAAAAGGGTTTTGTTTTTGTTTTTCTCAGTCTATAAGCTAACATTGAGCTGACTTTCAGAGTCCAGGCAAATATGTTTGGTGGGTCACCACCCAGAAAGGAATTCTCTTAGCACTGAATCAGGGCTCTGTATGTAAAGTATAAATCCCCTAAGAGAACTCCTCACCCTCCTACACAGACACATTGGTGCATGCACACACACCCCACTCTCTGCACAGAGAGCATCTGAGCTAGGAGCTGGCAAGTGGGGCACCAGTCCTGTAGCAAAGAGGCACACCACACACACACACACACACACGCACACACACACACACACACTCTCACACACTGTCACTCACACACACACACACACTTCTCCCTTGCTTGGGAATCTGGGAGAAGAACCCCCCACCCCCACCCCTGCCCTCCATAGGCATTGTGTAGGTGAGAGAAAGAGGGAGGAGTGAGAGAGAACACACAGAGGGGCCCAAGGAGGTGCCAGGCCATTAGCAGGGCCCCTCCTTGAGAAACCCCTCTGCAGGAGCTTCTCCTGCCGCCAGCCAGGTTGGAGGTGGAGTAGTTCAGAATCAACTGACGCAGCCGGGAATTGAGCTTTGCAAAGCCACTTGCAAGGAAGGGAAGCATCTGCCCAACCCTCCCCCACCGCGCGCCCTGGATCCTCTGCCTGCCCCCTCCCCCGTGACGTCACCCTAGTCCTGTCCCGGGGAGCCTGCAAAGCCTCTCAGATTCAAACTGCTAGACGCACTGCTGCCACCGCCACCGAATTGGAAACGCGCGCCCAGGCTCCGTCGTCGCCTTCGCCCGCCGACCGCCCGCCGACCGGGCCAGCCGGCTCTCCGACCTCCCTACAGAATCGCACCCCAGTCCCTCCCTGGCAGCTCGGCTTCCCTCAGCTCCAACTCTTCTCTTCCGCTCCTGCCTCCTGTCGGATTTTTAATTTCTGCGCACCCCCAGTCAAATTAAATCAACCAACAAAAAGCAGGGCATCCCCCCTGGAAGCAGCGTCTTATTTTACCTTGTTCTCCCACTTCCTGAAGATGCTAAACTCCTGATGGACTGCAGAGGAGAGGGATTCAGTCTTCTCCTGATGTGTGAGTAACCCCCACCTCGCACCGTCTTTGCCATCTCTATCTCTCCTCTACACCTGCCGCCAGCCCCCTGATTCTTGATTTTCCCACCCCCTTTTTGCGCTTTTTTTTTTTTTTTCCTAAAGCGATTGCGATTTCTGCTGGGAGCTCAAGACGGGCGAGCTGCCCGAGATCTCTTCGAGATACCCCAGGGGAGGAGGAGATGGGCAGGATTTAGTAGGACAACTCGGTTACTAATGACTTGGCGGCTGGCTGCGACCCCCCCCCGGGAAATCAGGTGCAAGCATGTGTGTTCCCGGGGCGCGTGTGTGGGTGGCCTCGGGATGGGGGAATAGGGAGCGGAGAAAAGAAACCGCTTTGGAAAATGCAATGATTTCATTCTGCCGTGCTGCTAACCCCCTCATTCTCCCTCGCTCCCACTCCGCCTCCTTGCTTTACCATTTTTAATCGGGCTTCCTTGTTTCTTTCTTCCCTGCACCCGCTTCTTCCCCCTGCCCCCACCTAAGGTTTGCCTGTAGGTACCTGAGTTGACACCGAAGGTGCCTAAAGATGCTGAGCGGCGTTTGGTTCCTCAGTGTGTTAACCGTGGCCGGGATCTTACAGACAGAGAGTCGCAAAACTGCCAAAGACATTTGCAAGATCCGCTGTCTGTGCGAAGAAAAGGAAAACGTACTGAATATCAACTGTGAGAACAAAGGATTTACAACAGTTAGCCTGCTCCAGCCCCCCCAGTATCGAATCTATCAGCTTTTTCTCAATGGAAACCTCTTGACAAGACTGTATCCAAACGAATTTGTCAATTACTCCAACGCGGTGACTCTTCACCTAGGTAACAACGGGTTACAGGAGATCCGAACGGGGGCATTCAGTGGCCTGAAAACTCTCAAAAGACTGCATCTCAACAACAACAAGCTTGAGATATTGAGGGAGGACACCTTCCTAGGCCTGGAGAGCCTGGAGTATCTCCAGGCTGACTACAATTACATCAGTGCCATCGAGGCTGGGGCATTCAGCAAACTTAACAAGCTCAAAGTGCTCATCCTGAATGACAACCTTCTGCTTTCACTGCCCAGCAATGTGTTCCGCTTTGTCCTGCTGACCCACTTAGACCTCAGGGGCAATAGGCTAAAAGTAATGCCTTTTGCTGGCGTCCTTGAACATATTGGAGGGATCATGGAGATTCAGCTGGAGGAAAATCCATGGAATTGCACTTGTGACTTACTTCCTCTCAAGGCCTGGCTAGACACCATAACTGTTTTTGTGGGAGAGATTGTCTGTGAGACTCCCTTTAGGTTGCATGGGAAAGACGTGACCCAGCTGACCAGGCAAGACCTCTGTCCCAGAAAAAGTGCCAGTGATTCCAGTCAGAGGGGCAGCCATGCTGACACCCACGTCCAAAGGCTGTCACCTACAATGAATCCTGCTCTGAACCCAACCAGGGCTCCGAAAGCCAGCCGGCCGCCCAAAATGAGAAATCGTCCAACTCCCCGAGTGACTGTGTCAAAGGACAGGCAAAGTTTTGGACCCATCATGGTGTACCAGACCAAGTCTCCTGTGCCTCTCACCTGTCCCAGCAGCTGTGTCTGCACCTCTCAGAGCTCAGACAATGGTCTGAATGTAAACTGCCAAGAAAGGAAGTTCACTAATATCTCTGACCTGCAGCCCAAACCGACCAGTCCAAAGAAACTCTACCTAACAGGGAACTATCTTCAAACTGTCTATAAGAATGACCTCTTAGAATACAGTTCTTTGGACTTACTGCACTTAGGAAACAACAGGATTGCAGTCATTCAGGAAGGTGCCTTTACAAACCTGACCAGTTTACGCAGACTTTATCTGAATGGCAATTACCTTGAAGTGCTGTACCCTTCTATGTTTGATGGACTGCAGAGCTTGCAATATCTCTATTTAGAGTATAATGTCATTAAGGAAATTAAGCCTCTGACCTTTGATGCTTTGATTAACCTACAGCTACTGTTTCTGAACAACAACCTTCTTCGGTCCTTACCTGATAATATATTTGGGGGGACGGCCCTAACCAGGCTGAATCTGAGAAACAACCATTTTTCTCACCTGCCCGTGAAAGGGGTTCTGGATCAGCTCCCGGCTTTCATCCAGATAGATCTGCAAGAGAACCCCTGGGACTGTACCTGTGACATCATGGGGCTGAAAGACTGGACAGAACATGCCAATTCCCCTGTCATCATTAATGAGGTGACTTGCGAATCTCCTGCTAAGCATGCAGGGGAGATACTAAAATTTCTGGGGAGGGAGGCTATCTGTCCAGACAGCCCAAACTTGTCAGATGGAACCATCTTGTCAATGAATCACAATACAGACACACCTCGGTCGCTTAGTGTGTCTCCTAGTTCCTATCCTGAACTACACACTGAAGTTCCACTGTCTGTCTTAATTCTGGGATTGCTTGTTGTTTTCATCTTATCTGTCTGTTTTGGGGCCGGTTTATTCGTCTTTGTCTTGAAACGCCGAAAGGGAGTGCCGAGCGTTCCCAGGAATACCAACAACTTAGACGTAAGCTCCTTTCAATTACAGTATGGGTCTTACAACACTGAGACTCACGATAAAACAGACGGCCATGTCTACAACTATATCCCCCCACCTGTGGGTCAGATGTGCCAAAACCCCATCTACATGCAGAAGGAAGGAGACCCAGTAGCCTATTACCGAAACCTGCAAGAGTTCAGCTATAGCAACCTGGAGGAGAAAAAAGAAGAGCCAGCCACACCTGCTTACACAATAAGTGCCACTGAGCTGCTAGAAAAGCAGGCCACACCAAGAGAGCCTGAGCTGCTGTATCAAAATATTGCTGAGCGAGTCAAGGAACTTCCCAGCGCAGGCCTAGTCCACTATAACTTTTGTACCTTACCTAAAAGGCAGTTTGCCCCTTCCTATGAATCTCGACGCCAAAACCAAGACAGAATCAATAAAACCGTTTTATATGGAACTCCCAGGAAATGCTTTGTGGGGCAGTCAAAACCCAACCACCCTTTACTGCAAGCTAAGCCGCAATCAGAACCGGACTACCTCGAAGTTCTGGAAAAACAAACTGCAATCAGTCAGCTGTGAAGGGAAATCATTTACAACCCTAAGGCATCAGAGGATGCTGCTCCGAACTGTTGGAAACAAGGACATTAGCTTTTGTGTTTGTTTTTGTTCTCCCTTTCCCAGTGTTAATGGGGGACTTTGAAAATGTTTGGGAGATAGGATGAAGTCATGATTTTGCTTTTGCAAGTTTTCCTTTAAATTATTTCTCTCTCGCTCTCCTCCCCTCCTTTTTTTTTTTTTTTTTTCTTTTTCCCTTCTCTTCTTAGGAACCATCAGTGGACATGAATGTTTCTACAATGCATTTCTTCATAGATTTTGTTTATGGTTTTGTTTCTTTTTTCTTCTTTGTTTTTCAGTGTGGGAGTGGGAAGAGGAGATTATAGTGACTGAAGAAAGCATAGGCAAACTTTTCAAATGAAAATGGATATTTAGTGTATTTTGTAGAAGATCTCCAAAGATCTTTTGTGACTACAACTTCTTTTGTAAATAATGATATATGGTATTTCCATCGTCAGTTACCGAGTATAGCCACTGGGTATCACTACTTTGTGTTAAAGTGCCTTCGCACTTTAAGTACATTACTTAAATGTTGCTTTTAGCTTTGATAAATTGAAAATATTTTAATGTGTTGTATTTTTGAAATTGAAAACACTGTAAAATAGATTGATGTGTCAGCTATATTAAGTCAACGTACAGTTTGCTTGAGTTATAGAAACCAGCCTGTCATCAAATGATTCTAGTTCTAGGACTTTGTAGGCTTAACTATAAAATATTTCCTTTCCTCTGGGTTTAAGTGATTTTATTTAAGTCAACTAAGGGGATTTAACAGTGGGCTAGAGGTAATAAGCCACCTCAGTCAGGATTAATAATTCATTAATAAAATATATTTAACCCAATATCAGAGTGAATTGAGCAATTAATGCCCTTCCGTAAATCATTATTTTACACTAACATGGTGAGTGTTTTAGATTATTTTCCTAATTAAAAGAACGTGACACAGCTAGTAATATATTTTTCTGCATTGAATTAGATATTTTTATATATTTAAATGAAAAAGTCTGTATTTCTAACTTTTTAATTGAAATTAATATTTTTTCTGCCTATTGAAACATTTTCTATAAACACACACCAGTAGAGGCCGCCACACACCTCATTTAACAAAGACATATGAGCCATTAAAGACCTCGAAGGAAGACTTCATGGATGAGATTAAAACTTCCCAAGTAAGTTCTCTGCAAAATTCAAGGTAGCAGAGATAAAAATGTATCCATTACTCTATTTATTTTAGATCACGGGTTAGACTCATAATCCTTCTCAAGTTTAACACTTTCTGACAAAACAGCATTTTCCTCTTGAGTTTAATTGAAGCATTAATGGGGTGCTATCAAATCAAGTACTATTTGCGTCTCCAAATCGATCAATAGTTACCTAAACCAAGACATTAAGCATCTTTTTCCTTCTGCCTTCTTTAGGCTTGTGTTACTTGAAGTTTTCCTTGTCAGCTTGAGCAAGACTTTCATTTTGGTGTTAGCATTAAAATGATTTTAATTAGCCAAGTCTATATAACATTTATGAAGCCTTATTAGACTGTAAATAATTTTAGATGCAAACGTGATTGTGTGATTTAAACAAACAGCCCTTCTTTACAACAAAAAATAGTTTTGTTTTGTCTATTGTAAATCCTTATGCAACTGGGATGGTGATCTGCATATAAAGTAGTTCAGCTTTTCAATTCCTTATTAAAGCAAGCGATGGCGTCTGAAAGAAGCACACTGTTTCCTTTTCATAAATAGGTTACTGCACATAATAATCCTTTATCGTCATGTGGAGATTGAAGTGGATACTGATAACTTACTTTTAAAGCTTTAAAATTACCAGTAGTATATTGTCTGTCACTATAAACAATTCATGTGATAGGCTTTCAATTAGAAATTCCTTAAATCCAAATTATTTGGATTAATGATTACTGGTGTAAAATAGTTGTTTGTAAAAACAATAGAAGGTAATTGTGTGTATATAATAACGTAAAGGGCATTGAAGAAAAACATATCTTCAACAACATAAAATCTCTGAATATCTACAGTGGCAAGCTAACATGCTCATTCTTTGATTAGAGGTGATAATTCCTATTTCGATCCATTAGAAGAAAGTTGAAAATGGTGGGCTGAAATGATCTTCAAGAAAGTTAATGTACAGATATTTTACATTTCACAGAAGAGGAGCTAGAATATTATGCTAGTTGAATGTGGAGAAGACTCCTGGAAACCACTTCATCTTTGAGTGAAGTATTTATATATAAAAGAGTTTCAAAAATCCTTTTCTGACTGCTCTCATTTGATGCAATGATAAATACAGAATACAGAGGTAGGTATTTTGGGAAGTGATTGTGAAGGCAAATTTGCATATATATTCTGTTAAGATCATTTTCAGGCTTAAATTATATGACTAGAGGCTCTTGATGCAGTGATTCCACTTCAGTGTTCATTTTTATTTTTCTGAAAGTAAAGATACTCCTGTAAAATGCCATTGTCCATAGAAAAAATATTAAGTCATTAAGTTTAAAGACAGATGATACCTTAATATTAACTTACTTACACGATTTTAAAGACGCCTACTGAGAGAACTCAAATTTATAAACTCCGTTGCCTAATAATTATGGTTTAATTCTATATCCTCTTGCTTGTTAGAGTTATACTTAATTTGCAGTAGATTTTTAAATGAAATTATTTGAATGTATTCCAGACTATTTTATTTAAAATCATCATACATCATATACTTTGAACCTTTATTTTCTAATGCAATCATAAACATTTTAAGTTGTATTAACTCACTAGCATCCCCACTGACTATATTCTGTTTTGCTTTATCTGCTCAAGCACTTTCGACCATATTTTATTTTAGGATTTTTATTTTTATCTTCCACAGCTGGATATTGCTATTTCACTTTTATTTCACATGCAGCTTTAAGACGTATGAGCATCAGCACAGCAAAATGGTTCCAGCCTACAGAATGCAGTCTCCCAGGGCCCTGCCAAGAACATATCTGTATGTCCGGCCCTACAAATGACAAATGGTAATTCCCTTCTATTTTAGCTCTTAATTAGTTGCTTTCACTATTTCCGAATATACCTGTGGCTAAGTTTTTATTGAAACACTCAAAAATACCACTTCTCAGTATGAACACAATTGCTAAGAGCCTAATTTGGTTCTGGACTATGGTCAACCTGTGTGCCTTGTTAGTTCTCTCCAGCAGCTGGTGAGTAAGGAAATGACCCTTCAATTTCCTCTTCTTTTTCCTCTGACCTCTGTGACTTAATTTTTCTTAATGTCTCCAAGTCATCAAGGGCTTAATAATTTATGAATTTTACAAAAAGCATTTAAGGAATAAGAAAGAGGTTCTGTGATTTTTCAGACTCTGAAAATTCATTTCGATTCTACATATTCCAGAAATATACTGGGTTGGATGCTAGAGTGAAGAAAGCCGTCCAGACAATTCTCCCAGTCCATTCATTTCTTCATTCATTTGTTCATTCAGTAGTTATTGAGTGCTTATTTCCTGGGTGCCTGGCTCTAGGCTATGTCCTGAGACATACAGTGGACAGGGTCTCTACCCTCCTCACAACACCCTCTTCACCCTCCACGCCACCCCCTACTACTCACTCTCACCCTAGCAAGGAGCTTAGTGCTAATAAGAGAGAGTCTTACCTGAATGGCAATCGCCCAGATTAACAGTGGAGACAGTAATGCAATGCAGGAAGTTAAGTTTTTAAAGGTGATTCTGTGCAGTAAGGTATAAAACAGATATATAATAAATAGCCTAGCTTAGTCTAACATCTCTTTAGAATTACACAGCTAAAAAGGAAAAAAAACACCAAAATAAGATAAAATAAAACAAATTTAAACACCAAAATAAGATATAATAAAACATTTGTTTTTGCAAAATAAGGCCCAATGTTATGGCCTAATGAAAGCTATGTACTTGTGCTATCTAAAGCACTACTTTGTAAAGATGACTACCCAAGATTGTAAATACAAAATTTAAAAAGGTACTTAAATTTTCTGGAATATCCATGTTTCAGAGGTAATATTTACTTTCTATTTCAGTGGCTTAAATTATAACGTTTTGGCTTAAGTGTCTTTTATCAATACAATGATAAGACACCTTAATCCTGAGAGAGAAAATTAAGTACTGTATATAGGTGTACTTTGCTTCTCACAATGATTGTGCAAAAAGTCACGTGTAAATTGAACTTTTGTAAATCAAATTGTATTTTAAATGCATTAGGGGAGCTGCCATTTAGAGGAAACTTGTGAATTCTTTCATAAAGCAGAAAACCATTTTATAATACAAATAACCATTCTCTGATTTATCTCTTTTGTATGTTTGGATTTTCAATATCGACTTTGCTTAAAACAGAGCCCACCTGCATAGTAACTGTGTTTTGCCAAGGCTGCTTGTGCTACCAGTTTGTTGGTGGCTAACGGCTTGTGCTTGAAAGTCTTCTGAAGTCTGATGTGAACTGAGCTATCAAGCAATGCTATCATAGCACAGTAGCAGTCCTGAACAGTCTGAGCAGCCAACCCATTTCAACAAAATTGAACACGGGACTCTTCTGCTCAGCAGCTCTCTTTTCTCAGATGTGGCCATGTTACAGCAGAGGGTATTCCATAAGCACATATTCCATAAAGTGCTCAGAGTCACAGGTTTTATAATAAATTATGTTATTATGTAAACATATTGAATTGCATGCATGTTGAAATTTTTTAGCAGTACTTTAGCTTGAAAGTACTCGTACAAATACTGTTAGATTTAGTTGCAAATAATTGTTCTCAAGTTATTGCAATAAATGTCAAATGAAACAAGCTCTTGTGTAAATAGACTTCTGTGCCTAATAGTGACATTGTTTCAAAAAATAAATGTCATATTTTGGGCTGTTAATAGGCAAAATGAAACATTGGAAATGTGATCAAATGATCTTGGGTTTTATTGGATAAACTGTTTACACAGTTACTTTATGTGTAATTAGATTTCAGTTAATAAATAAATATTCACTAACAATGAACACTTAAATTAGTTAGAAAAGATATTTAGAGTCTGAAGAGGAAATGAATGAGAAACTATAATTGAAACTGTTTTCTTCGCCTTGATATGCTCACACATAAAGGCTTTGATTCTTTATATGATTAGTTTACATGTTTAAGGTAAAATAAGCTTTATAAAAATATATATTCATACTTTTCCATGACTGTTCGTTAGTATTAGACTTAAAAAATTACAAGTAAACAACAAAAACGATTCAAATAGAGATGCTTTGCTAAATACTGAAAAAAGTACTGATTCCCCACTCTCCTCACCAGACACAGACATACATCTACACCAAAGCCAATTGTTTTTTAATTATAAAATTCAGTCTAACACCGTATGTGACCTGATATATTTGTACTTAATAAAAGACTGACGTACAAATCCAAGGAATGTAAATTATGAGTTCATTAATAGAAATGCCATCACTGTATTCCTAAAAAGTAGATTTAGAAAAAATAATGAGAGAGAAAGGCAGGGGGTTCATTTGTTCCTATGATTATGGTGATATAATGGCAAAGTTACTACTTTGGCTATTTGCATTTGGTTGAATATTAGAATATATCTGCCAGGCATGCTCCAAATCACAAATGTATAACATAACAAAGGATTTGAGATTCCTGTGGGAACATGAGGACTTATAACAAATTATTCTCTCTTAGGATTACCAATATATGCACAATATATTCAGTTTATTCACGTAGCCTTCATAGGGCAGCTGAAACAATTGGAATAGCCACATTCAAAAGTGTTTTGCTAAAGGAGAATTGGTGCCAGTATACCAGGTTATTAGATCCCTTGACAAGATCAGTTGAAATGAGAATAAAAGTAGTGTACAGCTCCCCATTCTGAACATATGTAATATAAAATATTAAGTTCATAATGTGCCTGTTGATACTGGAAAAAGAGCATCAAAATAGGCCGGGTGTGGTGGCTCAAGCCTGTAATCCCAGCACTTTGGGCGGCTGAGGTGGGTGGATCACTTTAGGTCAGGATTTTAAGACCAGCCTGACCAACATGGTGAAACCCCATCTCTACTAAATTCAAAGAATTAGCTGGGCGTGGTGGCACATGCCTGTAATCCCAGCTACTTGGGAGCCTGAGGCAGGAAAATTGCTTGAACCCAGGAGGCGGAGGTTGCAGTGAGCCGAGATTGCGCCATTGCACTCCAGCCTGGGCAACAAGAGTGAAGCTCCGTCACAAAAAATAAAAAATAAAAAAGCATCAAAATAGATTTTGTCAATCTTGGAAGGGGTGGAAAATGTTCCTCATCCATACTTCCCTGAGCAACAACTTTGTAATTACTTATACATCATTTTTGTTAATTTTATTTTAAATTATTATTTTATATTTCCTATCAACATTTACGATAAAAGAACATTTAAGCTATTTATCTGTCAGATTGTTTCCTGGAATTCTGGGACATTTTGATCTTGGCAGAATGTGGACCACAACATACAATCTAAGGTACTTTCCAGCTCACAAAGAGACTACCAGGCAGACAAGATTTGTGATGGACTGTACTCTGGGTAAACCTCAGACAAATCCCTCCCTGATCTGCCTTTTACTTTTATATTGTTAACACCTGGCATAGTGTTTTGGCGCATAATACCTTACTCTCCAATAAATACTTCTGTTTAGTGAATAAATGAGTGAATGGGTGAATAAGGCTCTGGTTCTCAAATAAATGCTGAAAAAATGGTTGAAAACTAGAGGATCTAAGTTTAAAGCATAATTACAATGAATTATCAGCTGTTCCTGGAAGTCTTAAACTATTTGGTTTGAATATTTTCAGAATTTTATGAGACACACAGACACACACACACACACACACACACACACACACACACACACACAGAGACATACCCCATGAGGATGGCAGAGAAGTGTAGTAACACATAGCCAAGATCTAAAGTTAATTACATGCAGGCAGGCCTGATTTTTTAAGTGACACTTCGGTCTGTCCATTGAACCCAATGATTTCATTCTAGAGTTAAAAGTAGCTTTACTGCAGAGCGGTGAGATTGTCTTGTTATTGGCTTTTGGAATTGGGACGTTCTGAGTTAAGAGAAAATGCAGTCTCTGACGAGCTTGAATGATAAATTCTTCCAGAGCTTATCATTTAGTTTTTATTATGGCTCTGTATATTTGATTGATTTGTTTCTTATGTCTTCCAGAGAGAAGAGAAATTATTTGAGTTAAAACCATAGTAAGTCGTATTTCTGTCAAAACGAGATTGTTATGTACAGTTCAATTTATACAAAATAAGAGCCTACAAGTGGTATTTCACAGTGAAGAGTCCTAGGATCTGAGGTTCTGACCTTAGTGTGGCTATAAAGCTGTGAGGATAAGTTGTGGTTCTCATTGGGCCTCAGCTCCCTCATCTGGGAACAGTGTTGGACTAGATGAACTCAGCGGACACATTCAACTTTGGTTCTCTGTGATTGTAGGCTACTTCGGAAATGGTTGCTACACACAAGACAAAATAGGGATTGAGACAATTATTATTTAAGCCTGAAAATCTCTTATACTTCTCTTTTCAGTTGTCTACTTTGGATATAGCCCTATTCTGATTTTTTTCTGAAGGATTCAAATGCACAATTTATCTTGGGTTAATCTCTCTTTCTAAGCTTGACTTAAAAAAATTTTAAGCCATTTTCCTCATTTCTTTGTAAATCACAAAACCCTACTACCTTTTTTTTGGCGGGGGGGGGATTGTGATGGATTTTCCATTTATCTATTTTTCAAGGAGTTGTCTTTTTTTGTTGATAAGTGAATTTAGTTATCCTCCGTGACAATTAAACAAAGTAAACTATGAATCTATCTAGGTAGACCACATTATCACATTTCAGGGAAAATAGCATTTGTTTTTTTATTTAATGTTTTATCACCTCTCCCTTTTAGCCAACACTGCCAAGTTTCTTATCCGGGATACTGACAGACCCTTGGACAACTCAGTTGAGCTTCAGAAATTCAGTGATTCATTCCAGTGAGCAAAGCTCTCCGCTGACTAGAGGTGTTTGGCCTCTTCATGACCATAAACTTCAGCCATAGTTTTATTTCTGGACTGATGTGTCTCCATCTGCTCATATAGATTTTAACTGGAAACAAAGAAATAAAGCCCTCAATATTATAATATTCAGCCGATATGTTCTCGTGTAAGAGTAGAAAAGAGGAAAAAACGTATCCATTCAAAACATTTCTCTGCTTTCCAGAGGTTTCTGAGGGGTTTATTAAAAGCATTCGCGAATGAAAGGAAAATCCAGCAACAGTTGGCTGCGTGCTTTTTTCTGTCATGTTACAGAAGGTTATTAAAGAGGCAGTGTAGGTTATCTTTGTCCAAACCCCACCATCTTAAAAATAAATTTAAAAGGATGTCATTGGAATATTAAAGACTTATAATATGATTACATTTCAAATATTTAACTTGAAATTTTTGAACAAAATATATTTTATTGACTAAGTTGATTTCTGAAAAGCAAATAGATTTTAAGTAATAATCTGTGTAAGTTAGGGTAGGCGTTTGTTGAAATAATTCATTAGTTTTAAACTGCATTTATTCAGATTTTGCTTTGCTCAAATTCATCAGAAAATTGTTCAGTTCTACTATGCAAAGGGCTCAATTGTTCTGAAATTTTAAAAATAAGCTAATTTTCCTGTTCTTACAGACTAAAATGAGGAGAAGCTCTGTCTGTATTGATGTAGCTTGTTTTTCAATCATACTTTCTGAGTTTCTCTGTAGGGCAAAATCAAATATACAAAGATGGGTATTTGTACAAAGACAAAGTAAAGTCTTAGAAAAAGAAGGGTAAATATATACTTTCTCAAATGATTTATAACAGAGGGCTAAGAAATAGGGAGTTTCACAATCTCCTCTTACTGTGCCTGTCCAAGAGAAATCCTTCCTAAGTCATGATCTCTAACTAGGAGCCAAATATTTTTGCTATTTGAATAAGATTTAAAATTTTACTGGGCTCTGTTTTGCTCTTCTCAAATCACACTGATTCTTTCTCATTTGCTGACCCGAGGAGGATCTGATAAAAACGAGATTTAGCCTCCATGCTTCTGCGAATTCTCTGTGTGACACTGGACCAGGTCCTTCCCTTCTCTGAGCCTCAGTTTTTTTGTTTTGGTTTGTTTTGTTTGTATTTTTGTCAGATAAAGTAGTTAGATTTAGCCTTCCCACTCAATAAAACAGTTGAATAAAAATGAAGCCATTGGAGAAAACTGGAATCCACTTTAATTCATTGAAAATAGTAAATCATTCTCAAACTGGACACATTATTATTAATAACAAGTTATTTTCAACAAACTTCACACCTGCTCTCTGACACACCAGTGAACACATTTTGACCAGAAGTTCTAACATTCCTTTTTGCTTAAAAAAGCCCTCATGATTTTATTTCCCTCATTCTTATTTCAGCTCTTAGATATTATAATTGTATAAATCTACTTACACAAAGAGTATGAGTAATTTCTGGTAATCCTTATGTGGTAACAGATTGCCTCTAAAAATACAATTTATGCAGTGCTCACTGTGTGCTGAACATTCAAGCAGATGCTGTGCACATCTAAAACAAATCCACAAGTGTTCCTGCAGGCTGTGTGTGGGCCCAGCCCTGGGGCAAGATGCTGGGCGAAAATGGAAATCTCACTAGCCACTGAATCTTCCTCAAGGACCTCCTGTATGTTGGGGAAACAACATACACACTTGAAATAAGACATGATGCCTGCTGTTGAAGAATTTATAACCAAATTGGCAAGATGAGCTACTAATCCTTGAAGAAGATATGGGAGGTCAGGATCAGAAAAGAAAAAGATCAATATGGACCAGACTGGCATGATCTAAGAAGGCTGTGCGGAGCAAGCAGGACACTGAAACAGCCTTGAATTGAGAAAGGCTTGGGCAATCAGCAAGCTTGAAAATGTAAAGACAGGAATATGCATGCATACAACAGTGACAAGAATACTACTGGCTGAACTTACCTTTTCATGGTTCTGAGAGCCAGAAAAGGGAACTTGGACTTGAGTCCAAAAATAATGGAAGGTTCTCCAAGCAAAACAAAAGTTATAAAACTACTAATATTTGTATGCGGTCTTAGAAAATTGTCACATGCATTTCTATTGATATTCCTTGTCCTCACCACTTGAGATTGTTATGTCTGTGTTAGAAGGAGGGAGTTGAGGTTTAGGGAGTTTTAGGACTTGCTCCACTGACCCAGTGACTATAGGGAGAGGCCAGTTTAGCTAGGATCAGCACAGATGGGTGTTCAAGAGCAGGCACTCTGGAGCCAGCATGCCCCCGTTTGAAACCCAGCTCTGCCACTTACTAGCTGTGTGACACTGAGCCAGTCATTTAACTTCTCCAGGGCTCAGTTTTCTCATCTGAAACAAAGGGACAATGATTATATATAACTCACAGTGTGGTTGTATCAGTGAGTTAATACTTAAAAAATAACATATATTTGTTGTACAATAAAAGGTGCCAAAGGGATAATTTGAAACGAGTTATGACTGAGTTTTTACCCACGTCCTGTCCACTCCATCACTGAGTTTCACTGGATAAACAGAGACGCATTGAGTTGTCTGGCTGAAAGAGTGATCTGAACATTTGGGCAGAGAGGAGACTGAGTTCTAGGAAGTTGCTATGGTAATTCAGGGATAAGAAAGTGAACCCCTGCGATTAGGGAAATGAAGAGAAGATAGAGGAAACCCTGCTTCTGTGTTCAACCACAGGCTATCCACAAGCTGGGAGGACAGACTGATTTTTTTTTTCTCTTTTCTTTATGCATCTTTCTGTTCTTATTTAACATTACATCTCAAAGATCTTTCCATATCAGCATAAACAGAACTATTGCTTTTTAATAGCAGCTTTTCTTTTTTTCTTCTTTCCTTCATTCTTTTCTATTTATAATTGACAGACAATAATTGTACATATTTATGGGGTAGAGCTTGCTGTTTCAACACATGTATACATTGTATAATGATCGAATCAGGATAGATTGCATATCCATCACTTTAAACATTAATTTCTTTGTAGTGATGACATTCAAAATCCTCTCTTCTGCCTCTCTTGAAATATATACTGAATTGTTATTAGCTATAGTCACCTTACTGTCTAATAAAGCACCAGAATTTATTCTTCCTGTCTGACTATATCATTTACCTCTCATGCAACCTTTTCCAGCCCCAATTTCACCTACCCTCCCCAGTCTCTGGTAACCACTATTTTACTCTCTAATTCTATGAGATCAATGTTTCTAGATTCAACATAAAAGTGAAATCATGCAGTATTTATCTTTCTGTGTTGGGTGTTTTCACTTAACATGATGTCCTTCAGGTTCATCCATATTGCTGCAAATGACAGGATTTTATTCTGTTTTATGGCTGAATAGTATTCCACTGTGTATATACCACATTTTCTTAATCCATTCATCCACAGATGGCCTCTTAGGTCGATTCCCTATATTGGCTATTGTGAATAGTGTTGCAATGAACATGGGCCGATATATCGCAGATATATCTTCAACATACTGATTTCCTTTCCTTTGGCTATATACCCAGTAATGACATTGCTAGATCATATGGTAGTTTGACTTTTAGTTTTTGGAGGACCCTCTCTGTTATTTTCCATATTGGCTGCACCATTTTACATTTCCACCAACAGAGCACAAGTGTTCCCCTTTCTCTGCACCTTCGCCAGCATCTGTTATTTTCTCTGTTTGTTAATAGCCAGTCTAACTGGAGTAAGGTGATAACTCATTGTGGTTTTGATTTACATTTCCCTGATGATTAGTGATACTACACATTTTTTTCATATACCTGTTGGCCATTTGTATGTCTTCTTTTTAAGAAATGTGTATTCGGGTCTTTTGCCAATTTTTAAATTGGATTATTTGTTGTTTTGCTATTGAGTTGTTTGAATAAGATTGATCTTTTAGAAAGCCATATTTAGTAACATGTCCATTTTTTATAATCAGCAGATTCTAAGCATAATAATATTAGTTTTCTCTAAGGGAAAGGCATAAGGCAAATGGATTTTGAAAAAGGACTATTTTCTTCATGGATTCTTAAGGGAGAGAACCTTTTATTTATTTTATTTTATTTTATTATTATACTTTAAGTTCTAGGGTACATGTGCACAACATGCAGGTTTGTTACATATGTATACATGTGCCATGTTGCTGTGCTGCACCCATTAACTCGTCATTTACATTAGGTATATCTCCTAATGCTATCCCTCCCCCCTCCCCCACCCCACGACAGGCCTTGGTGTTCCCCACCCTGTGTCCAAGTGTTCTCATTGTTCAATTCCCATCTATGAGTGAGAACATGTGGTGTTTGGTTTTCTGTCCTTGTGATAGTTTGCTCAGAATGATGGTTTCTAGCTTCATCCATGTCCCAACAGAGGACATGAACTCATCCTTTTTTATGGCTGCATAGTATTCCATTGTGTATATGTGCCACATTTTCTTAATCCAGTCTATCATTGTTGGACATTTGGGTTGGTTCCAAGTCTTTGCTATTGTGAATAATGCCGCAATAAACATACGTGTGCATGTGTCTTTATAGCAGCATGATTTATAATCCTTTGGGTATATACCCAGTAATGAGATGGCTGGGTGAAATGGTATTTCTAGTTCTAGATCCCTGAGGAATTGCCACACTGTCTTCCAAATGACTGAACTAGTTTAGAGTAAGGGAGAGAACCTTGAACGGGTTTGGTTATTAGATGAGAAACCTGAGGCCACCTGACAAAGAATTTCAGCCTTACACAAGATTCACGTAGGCCATCTAGGCCTTAGATATGTGCGGAGCCAACTTCAGGGGCATATAATCTGTGCAGTTGTGCAGAATCTCAAGCTTAGAAGTCTCAAGCTCACATTTGGTTTAACGCTCTGCTCCTCTGATGGTTCTTGAAATTATGAATAGCTTTTGAACAAGGGACTCCACATTTTTAATTTTCACTCGGCCTCACAATTTATGTAACCCTTCCTAGGTCTATGACACCTGTGACTCAATTAACCTGCCACAAATTCCTCTTGCCTAAGGCAGATCTATTTCTAATAGGACCATTAACTTATGAACATCCCACATTCTCTCGTTTTTCTGACTATATGTGTTTTATCACATTGTCCTCTCAGACGAGGTATTGAACTAAATGGAAGTGTGGATGTTTCTCCTTTAAACACTCTTTAAATACGCTTTCTCCTTAAGTGCTCTTTATTCATCTTTTACTCACCTTTTTAGCTAATTCAGACTGCGTGTGTGTGTGTGTGTGTTTAAGAAAAGTAAAAACATCCGTGCTAAAGCAGCAGCAGTGGGGGGCAATGCAGATTTTCTGTTCTGTGCAAAGTCTGTTGTTATCTCAATAGTGTAGAGCTGTTGAGAGTAGCTGGATGATTTTGCAATGTAAGAAGAGCAATTTAGTTTTTCTAGGGCAGGTAAAAAATGGCTTGCATTATTTGAGGAGGCTTTGTAAGAAAGAAATTGTGTACTTTTAAAAACTCTCCATTTACCTCTGTCACCTATGCTGTGGCCACAAGAATAACTTCAAGTGGGGCCAGATTTTACTCAGCAGAGCAGCCTCGAAAGTGAAGGACGAGGAAGGGAGCAGAGTTTTCTTCATTTAAGAACATAAAGAAAAAGGAGCATTTTGAGGGGAAGAGAACTTGGAAAAGTTGACGCAATACATTACAGCAGGTGTAGAAATGATGGAATCCTGATTCACAGGATGGATATTTTGGTTTCATTCTATTGCTTCATTATAGGTAAAATTGTTTCAAAAGGCTTTGAGAATTTCTATTAAATGGCATCCGGATAAGTTTTCTTAATTACTCATAGTAAAACTCCTTAAATAGTAAATGAAAAAGGTCACATTAGGACATTATTGTACAAGCAAAGACTCCCCCAATGCCCATGCAAAGATTTCTAACTAGCATTTGTCCCACACATAGGAGGAGCTCACAGGCAAACCTCACAGCTGCCTTTGAAGCTGGCATGTTTGGAACCCTGAGCCACTGGATTGCATATCAGTCTTCTGTTTTCATAAGACCTAAAACTGCGTGTCTCACTCAGAATGCAAATAAGTCATAGGGACAGCATTGCCTTGATTTACGGGTTTGGTCTTTTTGACCTGAAAACACATCAGTTTATTGAAGGGCTGTGTAAGCACTGGTGTGACTTAGGCAGTTCAGACTGTATGTTGGGCTCCACGGTTAGGGCTTACATTTATTTATGTATTTATGTTTAAATAAAAGCACTCAGCACATTGTCCATTGATTCCTTAATCTGACAAAATCCCAATAGTGCCAAGTTGTGCAGAGGCCTCGAGCCCGGAGGAGAGGTAAGCTATACCGCTGGGTTGGCTGCTTTGTTACTTCAAGCATGGAAGGGTGGACTCAGGCACCAGAAGACTCTTTCTTCGAGCTCTGGGGCTTGTCTGATGGCTACAGATTCAGAAAGCTTTGAATCGGATTTAGATTCAATTGCTAAAAGTTGCTGAATCACAGTAGAGAGCTAGCTTGTGACTTATAAAACTTCTGGCATTATTTGTTTTGTTTTATTTTGTTTCTTTCCCTAATCACCTTAATGTTACTGAATTTCATTCATGATTGCTACAAACGATCAAACCAAGTAATGATTATGGAAATAAACTTTAAAAGCTGATTTGGTGAATAAGTACATAACTCTCTGACTTAATTCTTAAAACCACAAATCAAGAATTCCTTATGTTTATTTTTAGTTATTCTTAGAACTGGTAGATTAAAAACTGCAGTGTGACTTTTTTTAAAACATAACATATCTTATATTGCCAAAGGCTATTTTTTCTATAAGTAGTAATGAGATCAAAGTCTCTCCAAATCTGTCATATACATTGAACAAAAATGGTCCTAAGACTAGCTGTGATTTAAAAATGCACAATTCTTCTTTAAAAATTATGCCATCATTCAAATAATACTAAATTGAACCTGTGAATTAAATTTTAGATGAAGAAATTTCCAGTTTTGTTAATTACACACTTTTTACCTACAGCCGGTAACTTTGTTTTTAAACCATGCTGCCCCGAGATACTTGTAAATCTCACCTGATCTTCATAAAATTATAAAATCAAGCACAATTAATAGGAAAATATATTCCTTCTCATTTTTTTGGAGGTGACCAGAAGTCTGGATAAAATAACTTGATTTTTTTTTTCATATGGTAAACACTGACAAGAGCAAGTGTGGGAAGGAGATTGAAATATGGGTTATCACTTTATTGCTCCCAGGAACAAAGAAAAGAACTTTTCACTCCTAGCTATTATGCAACAAACTTTTTTTTCCAGCATTCTCATTCATAATGTTTTCTGGAGTGTAACGTCTGTTTTTACATTTCCTTTTCCCAGACCTCTGGTAAACTTAAGAGGCCTCATTATACTATATGGAAATAGAGATTCCCAAATGGGGAAGGACTGTTTTGAATGCCGACTAAGGTCCATAGCCGGGGGAAATAATTAACTCATTAACTCATTAACTCATTCATGTAACAAACATTTATTAAACACTATGCAAAACTCTGGCTCTAATCCTCAAGGAGATCACAATCAAGTGGTGCAGAAAGTCATGCATAAAACGAATGCTAATGCAGAGTGGTAAATGCCATGAGAGAAGGATGCACCCACTGAGTGCCTTGAGAAGGCAGAGGCCGCAGCCACTGACTCACTCTAGGTAGGAAGCCCTAGCAAAAGTGCACTCAAGGCCAGGCGCAGTGGCTCACGCCTATAAGCCTAGCGCTGTGGGATGCAGAGATAGGCTGATTGCCTGAGCTCGGGAGTTCGAGACCAGCCTGGGCAACATGGTGAAACCCCACCTCTACTATACATACAAAAAAAAAAAAAAATCAGCCAGGCATAGTGGCAGGTGCCTGTAATCCCAGCTATGCGGGAGGCTGAGGCACGCGAATTGCTTGAACCCAGGAGGCAGAGGTTGCAGCGAGCCGAGACCGTGCCACTGCACTCCAGCCTGGGCAACAAAGTGAAACTCTGTCCAAAGTAAAAAAAAAAAAAAAAAAAAGCACTCACACTAGACATACGAGGATGAGTAGAATTGTGTTGGCTGAAAAGGTGGAAAAGAGAACATCAGACTCAAAAACAGAGACCTGTGCACCAGACATCTGGTGTAACTACAGCGTAGGATGTAAAGGGAGAACAGCAAGGCTGAGACTGATATGGTAGGCTGCAAGCATATTGTGAAGGGCCTTAAATGTCACTCTAAGGGGACTGAAGGCAATGTGAGTTTGAGTTGGGTAGTGACATGATCAAATTTGTATTTAGATACAATTGTTGTAGTGCCTTGGATATTAAACTAGGGTAGGGAGAAAACAGAAGTGAGAAGCACAATTAAGTCAGAACAGTAGCTGGAGCAGCTGAAACCAGGCATATGGAAGTCCGAATGAGAAAGAAAACCAAAGAATTAGAGAACCTATTATCACGTATCTTTATAAGATGAGAAAAAGGGAGAGGTCAAATCCTTCTAGAATCTTGTATATCTCTATCATACAGGATTCTCACATATATTTGACTAAGGCTTTGTATAATTAATAAAGTCTCATCATAAAAAGCATTTACTAAATCCATATCCCCATCTGTGTGGAATTCCAAAGTACCTATGAGAAACATAATATTTTTGCTTCTAAATATGCACTGAAGGCTTTTGTAGATAAATGTCCTGCTTCGAAAAAAAAAAAAAAAGCTATGCTTCCATGAGAATTACCTACAAATGCCCTAATTCATGAATGTGCTAACAATTCCTTTATATCATGAACATTACCTGGTATCTGTTATTTAGTATGGGCATGTAGGTGATGACTGTATGAATATATAAATGCTACATGGCTAGAAGCTCTGCAACATGTGAAATTATTGTAAGGCTGAGATTACTTTTAGAGGGAAGGTCAATATAATTTGGATGTCAGTCATGTCTTACACACAGCAGTAGTTGGAAAGCATTCAAGTAGATAATTATAATTTGGTTATAACTTAAATTTGTTTTCTTCTCAACTTTGTTACTTAACAGGGCTTGTGTATGTTACACTGAAAGTGGCCTTCCTAAAAACTCTGGGTCTGTTATGATTTCTTTATTAAATGATTTCTATGATGTATTCATTATGTCACTAAACCAACATTCAAGTGCCCATATCTCGCTAAGCTCTGGAATTCTGCGGAGACAAGGCAGACAAAGTGATGATCCTTGTAAAGGTCAGGGGTGTGTGGAAAAACACTACCTAGGAATATATTCTTCTTTGTTTCATTTTAAATCACAGCCATGAAGTTGTCCAAAGAACTGGTGCCAAAATCATTCATGTATGCAACTGGTATTTACTGGGCACCTCCTCTATGCTGGGCACTACGTCTGGTGCCGAGCAAATAGTGGTAAATAAAATAGATGATGTTTCTGCTCTCATGGAGCTTACTGTCACCTAGTGAGCACTTGAAATACAGTGTGCTGAGTGCTAACCTAGGGTTAACTAGAGACAGAAAGTTCCCAGAATATAATGGACACTTGAGATTTATATGATGGATGTATGAGAGAGAGAGAGAGAAACAGAGAGAGACAGAGACAGAGACAAAGACAGAGACAGTGAGAAAGAGAGAGAAGTAAAGATATGCTTATCTCAGTTTTAACTAAATATTACCACATCCCCTCAGTCATCCCTGTAAAAAAGCAAAAAAGAATGAAACAGGAAAGGGGAAAAAGAAATGGGAAAGTTACATTTCTTCCCTGAAGGCTTCGTTGATTCCTCCAAATGGAAGTGACTCCTCAATAATTACGCCTTTTGATTCTGGACCATTTCTTCTAATTTATGAGCATATTTTTTTCTTGACTCTCTTAAAAATAAAGAAAACCCCATATAATAAGTCATTTTTTATTGCTACTTTTAGATAAATCAGGGAAGAATCTTTAAGGTTTGTTCTTTCTAAATGCTCTTAGAAAAAAATGTTCAGCAGAAAGCTGTGTGAAGACTGAAAAAAAAGATGAGGACTATGACCAGTTCAAGCTTCATTTCCTTTGATTATTTATGCTTTTTCTTCACCTTTGCCTTCCATGTAATCAGCCTCATCCTGTAGCACGCTAGAAGATGCCGATTACATACAAGTCACAGGGTAATTTAGCCTTTTGACCTTCTTTGAGCTCTTATAAATCTTTCCACTGCTGGGAGGCCAGGGTTTTGTTCTTCCCTCAGCAACAAAAAGCTGTTGCTTATAAGCTGCCTCACACAGCAGCAGAAAGGAAACAGTGAAAACTGTGTGTGAGGCTGCCTGGGGGAGGGGTGGCTGTGACCTTGGCCTTTCTGAGAATGTGGGGAAGAGGAGCAGTTCCCATTTTCCCAGTGCTAGCAGCCCTAATTATGCCAGAAGCGATGTTGGTGACAAATTGGAATGCAGTTATCAGTTGTGAGTGTAAAATGAGGAGGTTGGACAAGTTGATCTCAAAGACTCTTTCTGGCTCTCACATTTCAGGATTCTAAATATCTCTCACGCATGATAACTTGAAAAGAAAATTGAACAGGACGATGAATTAGGCTTATGCGTGAGAAGCACCCTGGTGGATATCAGCCATTCACAAATCACAGCTATGGACAGCCTCTCCTGCATCCAGATGTTGAACAGGGGTGGTTCAGTCTAGGTTGTGCTAAATAAATAGGGAGAGCCTGACCACCATACTACACAAAGCGGGGGTGCTCTGACCTCAGGCAGAAGGTAAGCAGGCAGGAAAATAATTTCAGCATTTGGTTTCTATTAACATAAGCCTGAGAACATTTCACCTTTGTAATCACATAGCTGTTTAAAAGACTCCTAATATTCAAGATGTGCATGTATGTGTGTAGGGGGATGGTTCTGAAAAGATTTTCTGAAGTATCTTTGGTGATCTTATCCAACCACGTGATACGTGTTTTTCTTCTGGGTTCTGCTTAGGATACCATTAAATACCACCATTTTTTTTTCTTTGCCTTCTTTATCTTTCCTTTTTTTTTCTTCTTTCTTTTTTGAGATGGAGTCTCGCTCTGTCACCCAGGCTGGAGTGCAGTGGCATGATCTCTGGTCACTGCAACCTCCACCTCCCGGGTTTAAGCAATTCTCCTGCCTCAGCCTCCTGAGTAGCTGGGATTATAGGTGCCCACCACCACACCCAGTTAATTTTTGTATTTTTTTAGTAGAGATGGTTTTGTTTTGTTTTGTTTTTAGTAGAGATGGGTTTCTTTTTTAGTAGAGACCGGGTTTCACCAGGTTTCACCTGACTTAAGGTCAGGCTGGTCTGGAACTCCTGACCTCAGGTGATCCGCCCACCTCGGCGTCCCAAAGTGCTGGGATTACAGGCGTGAGCCATCACATCTGGCCTCTGTTTGCTTTCTGTGGTTAGTTAGCATCATCCTAATTGCTCTCATTCTTTCTTTCTTTTTTCTTCCTGTATTAATTTTAATATGCAAAGATGAGTCCTCTTACAGCTTGATCCATTCTTGTTAAGACTTGAATATGAAGGAAATATATTGGGCAACTATGGGGTGTTTTATTCTTTTGATTGATCCAACATGGACATATGCCCATCTTAATGCAAATAATAATAATAACAAACAATTATATAGCACTTAATTTCTGCCATACAATATTCTGAGTGCTTTGCATGTATAAATTCATGCCATGTTCACAACCACCCTATCAGTGAGCTTGTGTGTATGTGCGTGTGCACATTCTTGTGAGTGTTTTCCCCCATGCTGGTTCGTATTTGTGGTGGTTACAATGTTTTGCGGTTTATTTTTAGTTTGGAGTTATGAGGGGGAAAAAAAAGAAAAATTCCCTTCATTGATATATTTCTCTGCTCTCTTATCATGGCGCTCAGCCCCGCCCTGGCAACCTTTTATGTCCCCCCAAAATTTGGGCAGTGTCAAGAGCCCAAGCAGCCATGCTACTGGGAGCAAGAGCAGAGGCAAAACACCACGTGCCCATCAGAGCGCTGGTTTGTCTGATATGCAAGGTCCAGCAGGCTTCATGTGGCACAGAGCTTTTGCTGTTCCCATTTTCAACTCGCTTACGGAGATGTACAGCCAAGGGAGACGCTCATTGTAGAAGAAACATAGTGTTGTTCTCCTCCAAGTGCCTGAGAGCATCCCTTACTGAATGTCCTGCAGCAGCCCAGATAGTAACCCAGAGTATTTGAAGGCAACACTGTCATGACGCAGAGCTTCAGGACAGTCACAGATCACACTGTAAGGTTCTGGAACAAAGGAACCAAGTTTTTTCAATTTTCTGGGAAGGGTTTTTGGCAATCTGCATAGCACACTTGTTATGGTCTTACCAAGCACTTTAAAAAAAGCACGTCTATCCACGCAACATTTATAAAAGCCAACGTACTTGATGATGTTTAAAGTCTCTGGACAGAATATGAAAACCAGGCCTGAACTGTCACTAGGAAAGTGAGAGAAAACTCAACATTATTTTGTGAGACACTAATGATCTCTTACCTCTTTAGTGAGAGGTTTGGAAGTTCGATTTGACTATCTAATTTACCCTGGCAACTGGAGCACAGAGGCCTCATCCTTCTGCCAGAGAGTAGCATTAAACAATAGTGGTTGTGTGTTCTAATGAGTTTTTTTTATGATTATGATTCCGTCATACCAACCCCACCCCCTGCCTGAGCACGAAAGACTTCAGGGGATATGGCAGACATCACATATGCCACTGCTCCCCAGTGTCAATACTATGCAGAAACTTCGGATGTTGCACGATGCAGCCTGTCTTCCTTTGGGCATGAACGTCTGCGGAGCCACTGTGTGTGTGAACATGTTTTTATTCCAAAAAGCTTCTCATTCAGTGGCTACTGAACTTCGTTGATAAGCCACACTGGAAAGGGAAGCTGGCATGCCAGTGGTAGCATCTTGCAGGCAGCACTGTGACATTTACTTTTCCCTCGCCGTACCCATAAAAATCCCCAGATTAAATTTGGTTTGCCTTTTATTTCTTCTGACACCCTATGCTGGCTTTTCATTGCAGAGACTTTTTATGAGCACGTTGGACGTGTGAATGGGCTGCCAACAGATGAAGTAAAAATACTTCCATCACTCTCCCTACCACCTCCAAGAAGCAGATGAAAATACTTGCAGGCCAGGGCTGAAATCTACACAGTATGTCAACTGGTGTGCTTTCCTTAAATGCAGCCAAAACAGACAGGCACAGTGTAGACAGAAATTTTTGGTTACTTCAGAGGAAAGTAAATACATATTTTAGTTTTCAGCAACAATAGAGCAGAAATGTATCCAACATTGTCTTGTTAATTTCAAACCACTGTAGAGAAATGTTTGTTTGTGCTTGCTAATGCTCAGTATAGACAGAAACACAGCATGCATAGAACTGGTTCCATGGGAGTCATTAAAAGGCATGCTGAGAATATGTGCTAAGAATAAGACACAATTCTTTGTGCCTCTTCTTTGGCAAAACTCATTACAGGAAGTGATTTCAAAGTCAAAGGTATGACATATTCATTCCTCCGGGAAAAGAGAGGGTTGAATGGCAAGTGTCTTCCTTTTTTGTGTCTTTCATGATTGCACCTGTGGCTGCAATAGCAGGAAGACATACAGCAAGCAGGCAGGCATGATGAGGGAGAAAAGAATCAGGGCAAGAAAAGACCAGCCTAACATGAGATTGATGATCACAATGGCTGTACAATTTAAATCGCACATGATCCAATAGCATAACATGTTTGTTTTAGAAAATGCCTTCTTTGCAATATGACATGGTGGAAAAGAGTCTTGAAGTTAGAAAACATTTGTCCCAATCTTGGTTCTGCCACATCCTCTGTGATCTGGAGCAAGTTTGCCCTCTCGGTTCTCAGTTTCCTCAACTGGAAATTGAGCATAATAATTGCACCTACTACACAGTGGTTTAAGGGTTACTTACATTCACTCATATATGTCGAAGTGCCTAGTACAGCGCTTGGCATTCAACAAGTGATTGACAGTTTTTTCACATCTCAGTGTAAGTAATGAGAAATCGCCCAATATCTTGCAGTGTGGCTTGACCAACTCATGAATATGCCAGGATATGAGCTTCAGTTTAATATATTTTGGTTGTTCCCAGAGCCATTGCCTCTCCGGCCAGGCTTTTGTTAACCTACAACAGCAATTTCCTGCTAAGTCTTAGTGTAAGGACCATCCTTTCTGTACACTTCTCATCTATTTCAGAAGACCACACGCTTGGAGTAGTGGTTACCAACTCTAGGGTCACATTAAAATCACAGGGGGAACCACAGATGCCCAGACCCTATGCACAGATTCTTATTCAACTTGTGTAGGATGGGTCTGTAGATATTTTTTTGCATTGGCATTTTAAACTGATCCTGAGGCAATTTTAGTAAGTAGCCAAAGTCAAGGATTGCTGATGTACAGGATTTTCGTTGCTCTCCTCTATCTCCCACCCTCTTCCAGTAATAGTGAAGATGTGTTGTCTAAGCCGACCATAACCTCCTGCCTATTTCTTTCAGTCCAGGACTTTGCACAGTGCCTGGCATATAGTAAATGCTCCAATAATATCCGTTGAATGAATGAATGAATCACCAATGGTATATATGCTCACAAGATTTCTGATTGGTGTTAGTGAGTCATAAAGTGGAAAGGGGATAGACTTAGGAGTCAGAGAACAGTCACAAGCTTGGTGGGTTTTCATGGTTAAATCACTTACCTACTCAGAGCCTCAGTTACCCCATGTGTAAAATGAGAGGAGTAAACTAGAGGATTTCCAAGGGCCTTTAGAGCTCTAACACTGGTGTTCTACAAGTCTATGACAACGCATGGCACTAATAGCTATATTTCTGCTATCCTCATAAAATGACATGAACACGGGAAAGGGACTTTAATGAATCTTGTAAAAAGCACTTTCTGGAACGAGAGAAGCCGTTTTCATAATGGAGAGAATTTAATGGACTTAGCTTGTAAAGAAGCAATTTAGTAGCTTCTGTCCATTTGGAACAGTTGCCCATGCTAAGCAGAAAGAAAGGATAGGGAAACAAGTAATTCCTGAGCACCCACCTTCCCTCAGAGACTGAGTGTAGCCTCTGGAATTAAACTAAGTGGATCCAGACTGACCGCTCGGTGTCTTGGACCCGTTCCTTGGGGTCTGGTGAAGATGAAATGAGATAACACTCATAAAGCCCTTAGAACAGTGCCTGGCAAGTAGAAAGGATACAATAAATTTTAAAGAAAAAGTAAGAACAAGACAAAATCCAAATAAAACCCCCATGACTCTAGTGTACTGTTTGTCTCCATATTCCAATCACAGAAACTGAAGCTCAGGGAAATCAAATAGATATGCCCTCTGTGACACAGCTGGTAAATGGCAAATCTGAGTGTTCTAGTCAGTACCAGTAGCAAAAAAAAAAAAAAAAAAAAAAAAAAAAGCCAGTGTGCTTGTCCTCATTCCTCATTGCTTTATTGGGATTCCTAACATGCCTAGGTCTGCTCTCAAACTCCCTACTGCTATTCATGCCTTCCTCACTTCAGTAGCCAGTGCTCGGGGTTCGCTCACTTCAGCAGCTTTCCTGAGTCCTTATAGGCTTGCTTTAGCTGTTGCTTCTCAGCTTTCCCCCATGGCCCCTTTTCAAGTGTCCTTCACCATGAAAGAGTAATAATGTTGTTCCTGCTTTTATACACAGAACTACATTCATACAAGTACCTCTAGCTTTTAGCCCAACACAAACCTCTACATAGGCAGAATTATTTATTTGTGCATCAAACCATAATGGCCTTTGCAAAGGAGAAACTTGTCTTTTAAAACTTATCGCAATGTCCTCTACAGCATCTAGCTCACAATGGGAGCTCAGTAAGTCTGGAGGAGGGCCTGAGCATATGTGCTTTTGAAACGGGAAAAATTCCCTTGTCCCCCTCAAAGGGCAAGTGATGGGGGTGTGGCTCGCTTTTTCAGTGCCCCGCTTCTCAAACCTCTAGGGGAGCACGCAGACGGGCAGGCTGTGGGGTTCCGACCCCACCGCAGTGTCTAGGGGTGAATGTTTACAGCTCCTGAAGCCCCAGTGGGTATGTGTTACAGGGTGCTCTTTTCGTTTTGCCATCTATAGGTGGTTTGTGCTAACTAGCTCAATTATGCCCTCTTTCTTGTAGCAAGGACAGAGGGCTTTCTGTATCCCGGGTTCTTGCCTTGGTGTACTGGAAGAATTGGATCACACCTGGGCTTGGAGAATGAGTACGAGGTTTTATTGAGCGGAGGTAGCTCAGGGTAAGTCAGAAGGGGATGGAGTGGAATCTGGCTACTCAGCGACCTGGGCTCTCCTCTGACTGACCCAAACTCCACATCATTCTGCTTCTTCCAATCGGTGGCTTGGTGTCCAGCCGCCTGTGTGTTCCTCCGCTGATGTGCTCCTCTAGACGTCCAGCTGCCTCTGTATCTGCCTGCTAGGGTCCTCTCCGGTTTTTCTGTTCATTTGTTTTTGTTTTGTTTTCTTTTGTTTTGTCTGAGACGGAGTCTCGCTCTGTCGCCAGGCTGGAGTGCAGTGGTGCGATCTCGGCTCACTGCAACCTCCACCTCCCAGGTTCAAGCAATTCTCCTGCCTCAGCCTCCCGAGTAGCTGGGACTACAGGCGTGCACCACCACGCCCAGCTAATTTTTGTATTTTTAGTAGAGACGGGGTTTCACCATGTTTGCCAGGACGGTCTCAATCTCCTGACCTCGTGATCCGCCTGCCTTGGGCTCCCAAAGTGCTGGAATTACAGGCATGAGCCACCGTGCCCAGCCAGTCTCCAGGTCTTTACAGGCACAGGATGGGGGTGTGGCAGGCCAGGGTGGTCTTGGGAAATGCAACATTTAGGCAAGAAACGCCTGTCCTCACCTAGGTACGTGGGGGCGGGGCCCTAGGCAAAGACCATGCCCTCCTCTACCCAGCACTTCCCTCCCCCACGTCCGTATCATTTAAAGGGACCACGCTCTTCCCTTCCCAGGACTTCCCTTCCCTATCACTTTGAAAGTTACCCAGGTGACATTACTATGTGCCCCTGGTGAAGACGCTCTAGATTCTAGTTCAAAATTCTCATTGTACAGTTGGGGAAACCGAGCCAAAGAGGAGTAGAAACTTATCAAAGGTTGTATTCAAAGGACTCAAAGCCAGGAAGCCTGATTTCAACTGCAGATCTCTTCCCTCTGACTGCCAGGCCAAAATCTGGGGAGTACCCACATTGTTCTACTTGGATAATCCAATCTGCATCATAGCCAAGCTGTTTTTGTGAAATTATCTGCTGTCTGGTGGCCCTCTGCTTCTTTTAGAGGTATCATTTTGGAGTAGTGAGGGGAGCACTCTCACAAGGAGGCGATATATTATAGTAGTTAATAATGTGGAATCTGTAGCCAGGCTTTAAATCCTGGCTTCATCACTTCCAACTTGTAGGTTATTGGGCAAGTTTCTTAACTTCCCGGATATTCAATATCCTCATGTGGAAAATTGGTATAAGAATGGTTGATATGATGAGTAAATGAGATCATGCATACAAAGTACTTTGAACAATGCCTGACAAGTATTCAATTAATCTAATTAGTACTTTTCATTTCATAATATATTTCAACTGTCTTTATCTCATCATTTCTCAACTTCAAGAAAATGATATTTACACTTTTCCCAGCTCTACTCTTGGTAAAATCATGCAGATCTGGTTGTATATACATTCAACTGCAACATAAAGCAGCAGGGCTCTAACTATTTATGAGACAAAATCCCAAGTTCTTTGCCACTCAATTCTGGTCAAAAGCTGAGTTGAAATGAACATCTCCTTATGTGGAAGAATTTCTAAGAGCAGACATGGTCCCTCCACTCTTCCAATACATCCCTGGATTCGAGTATGTCAGCAGATAGCTAGGCACATAGATGTAATCATCCTGCCCATCCAGCAGAATGTCTTTTCCCAAATTATGCTTTGGAATGATACTACACCTTTAACCTCTATTAAGGGTCATGGTGGCCAGCTGCTGTGGCTCAGGCCTGTAATACCAGCACTTTGAGAGGCCAAGACAGGAGGATTACTTGAGTCCAGGAGTTTGAGACCAGTCTGGACAACAAAGTGAGATCTCATCTCTAAAAAAAAGAAAAAGAAAGAAAAGAAAAAATTACTCAGGCACTGGGCATAGTGGCATGCACCCACAGTCCCAGCTACTTGGGAAGCTGAGGTGGGAGGATCAATTGAGCCTGGGAGGTAGAAGCCACAGTGAGCTACGATGGTGCCACTGCACTCCAGCCTGGGCAACAAAGTGAGTGCCTGTCCCAAAAAAAGGGCCATGGTAAATAAAAACCCACTGTAACTCATCGTTACATGTAGAGATAGTGTTCGAGACTTTAGTCATTAGATGACCAATACTACTGTTTACATGGATGCCCGGGAAAAATTCCTGGCCTCTCTCTCTACAAAGAATGATTACATATCCATTGCATACTTAATATATTTCTACTTCATGGACATTGTGGATTTTGCAGCACATAGATCCTCTTTTTTTCCTAATGGCTGCTAGGACTCTTGGAGACAATTTTCTGGCCATATCCTTAGTAGATATGTAGAACATCATGATCAGCAATTGTAGTTCACACCTAGATCACTCTGGCACCAAACTTCTTTTCCCTTTCTTCTTTTATCCCTTCTTTTGATTTCAGCTACCAAGTCATAAATTTTACACATTCTTGTTTCTTTTTCAACATTTAATATCTGACTATGTAAGAGAGGAAAGAGAAAAGAAAGAAAGAAAGGTAAATAAATACAGAAGACTTTCTCTATTATTTAAAACTAAGCCCAGTTAGATTACGTACATTGGGATTTTCCCACAAGCCCAAATCCCACAACACAAGGGTGCATTTTCAGAATGCTTACGTAGGCATTCTATTTGAAAAGTCAAGAGCAATATTATGACTTATAAGAGAGGCCAGCCAGACATCTATCGTGTTGCCTCAGACTCATGGGACCAACTCGGTTCACAGTATGTTTTCCTTCCTGGGCAGTGACGCCCTGTGAAGACAACAAAGTAAGAGACATCCACCATTAAGATGATTCTCCTTTCCAGCGTCTGGAGCTGTCCATCCTTTCCAGTTTCTCTGATGAATGGAATTTTGAGGAGGAAATAACTTAGCACAATCCATATCGCATCACATTTTATTTGCTTACCATTGCTGATGCTCAGAGTTATTTTGAAGATAAAATCAGAAGCGTTACGTGTCTTCCCAAATCAATAGTTTAATACCTTGGTTACAGGTACCCCTACCATTAATCTCAGTCTGCTTATGAAGCTATGGGTGATACTTGACGTAGCAAGTAATAAGCATGCTTTTTCATTGGTTTGGGCTCAGCAAGACAAATATATATTTAGATGCACTTTATTTTAAAGAGATGAGAATCATCATCAGTCAATTAAATAAACTTATTTCTCTCAGAAATACTATTATATGCCACTTTTTAAAAGTAAATGAAACACTTGCAGCTAGCTTTATGGTGTGTTCAGTACATACTGACATATGACAAATTTAAATTTAAATACGTTGGCTATAGTACTATATATCAATTCACTAGTAATTCACCTTTAAGGTTTTCAGCTGTACAAAAGAAATAGTAACCTTATTGGGAAAGTCACTAGGCTATGCTTCAGAACTTATCAATGTGGAGTGGATTTTGTAAATGGCTATAAATGTTAACCATTAATTTTCTTAATGCCATGATAATCTGCAATTTAGAAACCAAGCAGGTAAAATGCTTCTTTAAAAGCTAGGTGCATGAAATCATATTCATTATGAAAACAGCTCATCTCATTTCCAGGAAGTGATTTTTTACAACATTCATCAAACTCTCTTTCCCAGAGTATAGGTCATTTTAAAAGGGAAGTAGCAATGTGGATATTGGTGTCATGTTTATTCATAGACTTTAAAGCAAAGCATGTTTGAGCCAGAAAGGGTCTTAAAGATCATTTAGTCTAACTTCTTTTTATAGAGAGAGAAAGTCAGGGAAAGAGAGAGGAATGCATTTGCTTAGGATTACCCAGCTTAAGTGGAAAGAAGCACTGTGTGTGTGTGTCTGTGTGTCTGCGTGTGTGTCTGTGTGTATGTGTCTCTGTATGTGCGTGTGTGTCTGTGTGCATGTGTGTGTCTGTGTGCGTGTCTGTGTGTGTGTCTGTGTGTGTCTGTGTGCGTGTGTGTGTCTGCGTGTGTGGGTGTCTGTGTGCGTGTGTGTCTGCGTGTGTCTGTGTGTGTCTGCGTGTGTCTGTGTGCATACGTGTTTGTGTGTGTCTGTGTGCATGTGTGCGTGTGTGTGTCTGTCTGTGTGTCTGTGTGTGTCTGCGTGTGTCTGTGTGTGTGTATGTGCGTGTGTGTCTGTATGTGTCTGTGTGCGTATGTGTGTGTGTCTGCGTGTGTGGACGTCTGTGTGCGTGTGTGTGTCTGTGTGTGTCTGTGTATGTGTCTCTGTGTGTATGTGCGTGTGTGTGTGCGTGTGTGTGTGTGTCTGTGTGCGTGTGTCTTGTGTGTCTGTGTGCGTGTGTGTCTGTGTCTGCGTGTGTGGGTGTTTGTGTGCGTGTGTGTGTGTGTCTGTGTGTGTGTGTCTGTGTGTGTGTGTTTGTATGTAGGGAGGGAGAGAGAGAAACTGAAAGAAGCACAGAAAGAGAGGAGAGACAGAGACTGCAAAAAGGGGGTAAAAGAGAAGGAGAGAGGGAGGGAGAGAGACAGACAGAAAAAGAGTTATTAAACCATGGCTTCGTATAACCAGTGGCAACCCGTTCTTTCATCTGAGCAACTAGTGTTTTGGTGACTTAGGGTTTGATGAATATAACCAAATCTATTTGGCAGTAACCAAAGTCAACAGCTATTGAAAGCGTGGGAAAATGTTATGTTATTTATGTTCATGTTCACATTAATACCAGCATGGATTTGAAATGAGCCAAATTTAAATATGGACTACACTTAAGACTATGAAGAAATAAAAACATCTACGAGGCTCAAGTGAGAAAAGAACCCTTGGAAAAGTCTTACTGAAAACATTTGCCTTTTCAGACATTTATCCATAATAGGGGGGAATTTATATCACCACTAACTGTTTGCATTATTTAGTATGGTAAATGCCTTAAAGAGCCAAACCAGCAACTAATCTTCTTAAAAACAAAATAACTATTTCAAATTTCCTTCGATTAGCAAGAACATTCCATCTGTATGTTATTTGTCTCTAATAATTCATTGTAAGCTAACATGTTTTAGGGCAATTTTCAAGTATTCATTTGTACTGGTGAGGGAGTCGAAGGATCTTTTAGCTGGCTGTCACATTCCACCCACATCTGCTCTTTCCCTCAGAGCCATCAGCAGGGTTGAATAACGTTTATGAAGACACACAGCAGTATACAGCAGGCTGAGGCATGGGCAAGGCTAAGAAATATGTAAGAAAGGAAGAATAGAAAAGGGGGAAATTGACTTTGAAAGGAGAGTGAAAAATATAGATGAGAGAGAAAATTGGAAGAGGATTAAGAAAGGGCATCAGATATCAGATCGTGACATAACAGCAAGTTGAAAACCCGTGTACTAGCCTGTTATGAATGCTTTTTTACATTCCCAAAGCTTCTAAAAGATCTTTTTAAGACAAATGAATGTTATCTTTTAAAACATAAACTGTTTTGGAAAGTATGAAATATGCATTTTGCTCTTAAAAAAGCACCACTTTACATCCATAATGCATCAAAAGCCTACAGGATTTTATACATCTTTACAAGGTGAACTTTCACACAATACTAAGAAATTTAGTTCATTGGACAGAAATATGAAATTACTAAATGTGTTTTGAGAGAGATTCGGTGCTTTCCGAATTTTATTTAAACTTGTGATTATCACTCTAGTAAAAAAGTATTATCAAAACCACAAGCAACCAAGCAAATGTACTAAATAGGTGCTGTTTCCTTCTTCCCACCAAACAGCAATTCAATTATGCTGCGTAGTTTTTTTTGTCATTTTGGTTATTTTCTCAGAAAGCTGAACTGTTGTGAATAGGACCTTGCTGGTGTCCCAGGAACTTTTCTATAATACACACTCTTGGCAACTTAGTTCTAGATAGTGTCCAGGAACAATCTGGTTTTAATTCAGAAACAGTCCATTGTATCCCAAGTATCCATCAACCAATGAAAGGGCAAATGAAAAGTGGTCTATCCATACAATGGAATATTATTATTCAGTCTTTTAAAAAAGGAAATTGGCTGGGCATGGTGGCTCACACCTGTAATCCCAGCACTTTGGGAAGCTGAGGCAGGCAGATCACGAGGTCAGGAGTTCGAGACCAGCCTGGCCAACACCGTGAAACCCCGTCTCTACTAAAAATACAAAAAATTAGCCAGGCATGGTGGCACGCACTTGTAATCCCAGCTACCCAGGAAGCTGAGGCAGGAGAATTGCTTGAACCCAGGAGGCAGAGGTTGCAGTGAGCCCAGATCACGCCATTGCACTCCAGCTTGGGCAACAGGGGCAAGACTCTGTCTCAGAAAAAAAAAAAAAAAGGAAATTATGGCACATGCTACATGCTACAACATGGATGAAACTTGAGGACACCATGCTAAGTGAAAGAAGCCAGCAACAAAGACACAAATACTGTGTGATTCTACTTATTTGAGGTTCCTGGAGTCATCAAACTCATAGTGAGAGAAAGCAGAATGGTGAGTGCCAGGGGCTGGGGGAGGGGGGTGGGGAAGTTAGTGTTTAATGAGTACAGAGATTCAGTTTGGGAAGATGAAAAGAGTTCTGTGGATGGATCGTGGCACTATGAATTTACTTAGCATCACTAAACTATTCACTTAAAAATGGTTAAGATGGTAAATTTTATGTTAGCTTATTTTACCACAATTTTTAAAAAGGAAAAAAAAAAAGGACAAAAAGTAATAGGCCACTGTAGCACCTCCAGGACTTGTGCCATCACATCTGTTTCCTTTAGTCCTTTGCAGTCCCTTTAAGATGTTGTGGATCTTAAAGAACATCCCTTAAACTCCTCAGTCACAAGTGCTCCCCTGGCTGCTACTTCCAGAGCTCTCCTTGCCTAATGTTTTCTTCCCTGAAGAATAATAACTAAAATTGAGCCTACTAGAGCCCTCCTCAAGTTAGCCCTCTCTCAATTAGCATTCTCCTTATAATTACATATCCTCTCAGGATGGAGACCTTCCTTGCTGAGGGGCTGAGGCATTAATGGATGAGGTGGGTGGAGTGCAAGTTTTCCCAACATAAGAAACAGTGTGACTCTGAGTCATCTGGGGTATTTGATTGCTTAATGGAGTTCAATGGATGGCATCTAACCTTTGGGAATAGTTGTTCCTCTGCTTCGCTTCTCTCTGTAGAACACATTAGTCATTGTCCCTGATGTGGTAGGTCAGCCCCTTGAAATTTTGCCTTTAAATAAATAGTCCACTTGCCTGCATTCTCCTCCTACCCTTCTGTGCTCATGCAGAGATGACTGTCTTGATACCAGATCTGTCCATTGCCAAGATGCCATGGCACACGCGGGACAGAGCCAGTACTCCTTACAGACTTGATGGGGTTACAACAGCTGGGTACCTGGAGAGGCCCATATATCAGCCTTGTCATTCAATTATTTTCTATTTATTCAGCCCCATATGAAATCCTTAAATTTTTTATGAAAAATCTTTGTAGCACAGAAGGAAAAAAAGTGTTATTAAGCTAATAAAACAAACCTCCATTGGAACTAACTGGGAAAGCCAGAGAAATTAACATGAGAAATATAAAACTAATTAATTCCTTGCTTGACACAGTTAAAGATTGTTTAGATTAGACAGAGCAAAAAGGGAGATATCTTTTTTAATAATAAAATAAGCCTACACACCAATATACATTTAAATAAATATGACAGAATGAGGGCATTATGATTTAGATCCTTCGAGCATACTTGGAACAATAAATTTAGTAGACATTTGAAAATGGCCTGAAGAACTCACAGTGAGTGTCATATGGAAGAGGCAATAGGGGAAACCTGGCTTAAGGAACTAAGAGTGAAATGACAGCAACAAACCTGGACCCGATAAATACTATAATCCTTTCTCTTAAGAGTTTGCTCCTCTTTCTTGGACAGGGGGAAACCTTTTGAATTCAGTTGGCCAGAATGGTAGGTACTCATTTTTATAAAACTGTCACCTCCACTGTTTTGGGGGTACTTTGTAATTTTCAATAAGAAGAATAGAATTTTATTGAAACCAGATTCCTAAAGCCTCATTTATATTACAGATTCGAGTTCCGTATCCTTGTACTGAAGCAGAGGAAGTTGTCTTGCGTTGTTCATAAAAGTGATAGGACTATAAAAACATTAGTTTTAATTTGGGTACAAGAAGGGCCAGATATTTTATTGCCAAATCCACGCACTTAGAGAAGTAGCACTCTTTCATCTTGCTAGGGACATTGTTTCAAGAATTAAAGCAACGCAGTATTTTTCAAATTGATCTGAAGGATGAAGTGTGGCTTTGCAAAGTGCCTGACATTTCCTTGAGGCACCTTTGGGTCAGTCATTACCAGGGATTAGCCCAGAGTGCTTTATACATCTAGGTTCCAGTATCCTATAAAGCACCTATAAAGTGCTTTATAGATCAGTGCTTTATACATCTAGGTTCCAGCATCCTTCTCTCTACAGAGTAGATGCACTCAGCACAGTTGGTTGGAAACCAAATAGCTTACACATTCTATAAAATGAGATCACTTTTTGCCATAGGAAAAAAAAATCACAATCTATATAGAAAATGCTTGGCAAAGAAGAATTAAGATAGTGTCAGTTCTGTGCTCTGTATGTTACAAGGTTGTCAAAGCAGGTATAGGCCTTTAACAATTTTTTCTCAGGGGAATGGACCCTTGTTTTCTACTTACAGAACCAGCTATTTGCATCTTTATCCACTGACACTTATCCTTCTTCATCTTTTATTCTAGATGTTTTAATTAATTTTAAATGGAGTCATAAAAATGTTGGACTTGGGATTTATAATTCACAACATAGTCCAAATCCCTCATTTTGAAGATCACAAAATATGTATTAGATGAAATGACTTGCTTAAGGTCATGTAACTACTTAGTAGTGTTACTGTGGGGGTCCTTGTTCCCAGAGCTCCCAAGATGGTGGCAGGCCACCTCCAAGATGGTGGCGGGCTGCTTCCAAGATGGCGGCAGGCCTCTTCCAAGATGGTGGCAAGCCTCATGTTCTCTGACCTGGGGTTCTTGGCCTCACGGATTCCAAGGAATGGAATCTTGGGCCACGCAGTGAGTGTTACAGCTCTGTTAGAAGCCGTGGGTCACAGAAGAGAACCGTGGAACCCAGTGACTAGTGTTCAGCTCAATTAGGATGAACCTGGGCACTTAGCCATGCAGGAACAATGGCGAGCCTTTAGCCCAATCAGGAGTGGCAATGGATGCCTCTCTGGATCAGGAGCACAGCGGACACCCTGCCGTATCTGGAGGGATGGAAGTCAGTGGCGGGTCTGCAACTGCAACAGCAGCAAACAGTAGTGGTGGACAGCAAGCGAAAGCTCAGCTCAAGCAGTAACAAACATGGACCAGAAGAGTGTGCAGCTGCAAGATTTAATGGGGTGAAAACAGAGCTCCATTACAAAGGGAGGGGACCCAAAGAGGGTAGCCGTTGCTGGCTAGAATGCCTGGGTTTATATCCCGATCATTGTCCCTCCCGCTGTGCTCTCAGGCGATAAATGATTGGCTCTTTCTTTACCTCCTGTTTTTGCCTAATTAGCATTTTAGTGAGCTCTCTTTACTACCTGATTGGTCGGGTGTGAGCTAAGCTGCAAGCCCCGTGTCTAAAGGTGGATGTGGTCACCTTCCCAGCTAGGCTTAGGGATTCTTAGTCGGCTTAGGAAATCCAGCTCGTCTTGTCTGTCAGTAGCAGACTCTCTTTTTTACTATAGTGTGATTAATCGAGGTCGGGTAAAGTACTACTTTGTAACACAGTCAACCAGGATTTTCCTCAAAATCACCTATGAAGGATGTTTTCTAACAGAAAATGAATGGAAAGGCTCTAGAGAAGCTTTATATTTGGTGTATGCATTTCTTTTCAAGTTTTATTTCCATCTTTTCAACCCCGATTTCTCTGCCCTCTATTCAACCCCCATTTCTCTGCCCTCTATCTTTTCAACTTTTAAAATAAAAGTAATACATACATCTGATGATAAAAATTTAAACCATACAGAAAGATTTAAAGTAAATCCCTATTCATCCCCCCAAATTAAAACACTTTCATGTTTTAATCTACCCTTTCTTTGGCTAGTAATATGTATATACCCAAATTGTGTGCTTATTTTAAAGAATGTTGTTGAAATTAGTTTTAAAATATATACTACAGTCCCCTTTTCAGGAAACTTATTTGATTTACAAATAAGATGCTTGTCAGAAAAGTTTGAGAACCTGAAATGATAAGTTGAGATCAACTATATTCTGTTTTTAATTACATAAGCTGAAGAGATTGAGGGTTTTAGTAAGGTTTCTTGTTTGCTTTTAAAGATTTTTTTTGTAATATAAATTTATATTGGAAAATAGAAAATTCAGATTATGAATAATGAAGTAAGGAAGAAAACCACCCCTAATCCCAGAGCCCTGAGATGATATCATCCATTTGGATGTCACAATTTATATATTTCTCTAGACTTACAAAAACATGCAGTGAAGTAGTAAAGTGAATTACTTTAACAGCTAATACTAGAGAGAGTTCTTTTTAGGAAACGGACTGTATCTGATTAGGTAAATGCCTTAATAAGTACTTGAGGATGAGAATGATGAGGTCCCATGCATGTGATTAGAGGAAAGAAATGAAATTAAAAAACTATTCTGGGAAAAAAAATAAATAAAGGACAGGGATTCAATGAGAGATAAAGTGAAGAAATTGAAAGTTGAGCAGGCTGGTAGGAAGGTGGCACCTTCAAGGGAAGGGGGCTGTAAGGAATTCTTTGTGAAAGAATAGGCAGAGGAATTTCAAGAACAAGGGTGTTAAATAGCTGCCCCTGAATTCACTCAAGTCATCAGCAACATATCTACAAATGCCTTGGTTGAAAATGTAATCTCCATGAGAGTGGGAAACTCCTCCTTAACAACAATAAACTATCTTAGAATGAACATAAAGACCCAACCATTAACAAAGTAATTTTTTAAATTCATTCAATATTTGTTGAATGAATAAAGAAATGGTTTGGGAAAATGAAATAAAGGAATAGTGACCAAGTTTCAGGAAGAGGAAGAGAAGCACAAGAATTAAAAAGAAGCACAGATTTTGAATCAGAAGTGATCATGAGAATATAAATTGTCAGGAATTCCCAAAAATATTGGGGAAATACTAGACTTCCCACAGGACTTAGGATGGCAGACCAACACATTTTTTTTTTTTTTCAAATCCTAAATGCTAGAATGACTTCAACGGACAGCAAGAGCTTTCTTTCTCTGCTTACATGTAATTTAATTTTATAAAATGGTTATCATGCTATCCAATAAATGTTGTAACTTTTTCTTCACTTAGAAACAAGTGTGGATTTACATTAATTTGAATGGTCTCGTATTTAGTGGATACAAATTATTTAACTTTTTGCTAGTTTTCGACTGTTCACTATAAAAGAGCAATGCTGCACTGAACACTCCTGTTAATTAAAATAATCACATAAATATAAAAATAAAAATTTAAACTATTACTGGAAAACAGAAGGATCCCATCAACAGGCAAGAATCGCAACATTCCGAAAGGTGTGGTATGGATGGGAGAAGGTCTAGGGCTATATTATTCTGTTGTTCTTCCACATAAGAATGAAAAACCCAGATGAGAGGTAAATAGACGGCATCCCTGAGCAGACCCTCTTCGAATTCCCATGACCCCTGTGGAAGTGAATGTAAGTAAGACCCTGGACCTATGGGTCAGTGGGGGAAGGGGACAATACAATGATCTGAGAACTACTCCAGCACCAGACCACTAAGTGACAACTGGAGTATTCACTCGCCTACGTAATACCCCTAGCAGGGGCGATGTGCTAAAAAGAGAGAGGCCAGTGCTGTAACAGGTCATAATAGGCAGCAACGACAATTTTCAAATAGGTCAGTCTTCAAGCTAACTTTAAGCTACCACCAAAAACGTGGAGAGAAACTGCTGCGCGCAGCACTGTCTGCAGGAATCCTCTCCATGTTTATTTACAACGAACTTGATCCTCAATCTAGAAAAACAAAACTTTAAAAATGTCAAACTTTCACTTTTCTTTTCAAAAATAAATTATGTGTACTAACTAGCAAAACTCAGTAGCAACTGCATGGTTAGGATGTGAAAACAGAACAATTCACCAATATGAAATATTCAACAATATGAAAAGATTCAGTAGTCCAGAAGAAAAAGACTAGTTCAAGGAATAAGGGTAGACTTCTACCACTGAAATAGACTTAACCTATGGAACTGAAGGAAACATCAGAAAAATTATAATTTGTATTCTCCAAGAGTTTTAAGAGAACATTTTATAGATTAAAACAAAGCAACGAGAAATCACGCAAGATGGCTTTTACATAAAATATGCAATTACAGAATGAAAAAAAACCAGTACCATCAAGGCAATGAACAGTAGACAGATTACTGCAGAAAACGAAATCTGTAAAATAGAAGAATTTAAAAATTTCTCCTGAAACCCAGAGAAAAGGTTTAAGAGACAGAAACACAATATGCAAAGATGTAAAGGCCGTGAAATTCTTAAGTACATAGGATTGGAATTCTTGAAACAGAAAGGAACAAATGAAGGAGAAGCAATAGAGAAATAATAGGAAAAACTCTTTGAGTTTAGGCTAATTAAGTTTTAGCTAGTTAAATCTTCTTTGGAGAAAAAATACAGCATGTCCATTCATGCTGCTGAAAGGAATACATAGCGTAGCCAGTCTTTTTCTTTTGACATTTGCCAAATAGCAAAGAGGAAATCAGCATTTTTTCCCTTGGGCAAAGAGACAGGAAGCTGAAAATATCAGCTGGCACTTGGAAGGACAATCATAGTGATTCCTTGGATGACGTGTAAGAAGGAAGATAAAGAAAGATCTGAAAGAAGTATGAATGTCTGAATGGAAGCTTGCTGGTTTCCTGCCAAAGATAAATGTCTCTGAAGATCACTGGTCACCTTCAGGCAGAAAACTTGAATTTTAGGCCCCTCCTAAGAAATAAATAGTCCCACAAATGCCTTCTTGGCCAAACCAAACCAAAAACACTGACAACAGATGTCACATAATTTCTCACCATATCTGTATCTATCTATATTGATTATATGTGTGATAACCACAAGCAATGAACCACATTTCCACACATAAATGCTTAATTTATGTCACATGCCTCTGTGAATTATATACTATTGGTCATGTAATAACTTCTAAATTCCAACTGAATTCAATACGTATTAACCATATACTTAACGGTGTGCCAAACATGTATATGAATTATGTGTTTCATATTCTTTTTTCATATGGAAATCAATGACAGGCCGATCTCAGGCAAGTGAAAAGTATCATCCAGCACCAGCATGAAATCAGATCATTTTACTGTAACTATCACAAGAGTACCACATTAGTTCTCATTCCTGTGAAAGAGTTGGAAATAGTTACTCTCAATCCTCCCCTATGAAAATGATGAAAAAGCATTTTTAAGTATTCTATTTGAAAGAATGCTTTGCAAATAATAATATTATATGCACCTCCCATACCAACTAAGGTTCTCTTTCACATTAAGAGCTGGATAAGATCAGCTTGAGATGCCATTCTACATCATGCCAAAGTCCAAAATGTTCCCCCCAGTTTTATGATTTTCAAAGTTGTGGGTTTGGATGGGGGATAGTGGGAGTGCCACAAAATCCCATGGTGATCAAGGGTTCCCAACCCCTGCTGTATTTAGCCAGTTGATGGATTGCCTCAGTCTCTTAAGGACACTGTGCCTGTTAACACAGAATGACAACTCACATAGAAAATTTAGCCTCTTCCCTCAAAAAGAAAAAAACACCTACTCACACAAAGCCTACTGCAGCATCTTTCTTCCTAGAGAAACACAGGAAAAGGGACGAGGCTTTCCAGGTCCAGGCGTTTCTTAAGAACTTCCACATCATCTTAAGTCACTTTCGCTTGCCTGTGGAAGAGGGAGTAAGAAGATGAGAGAGTGAGAGTGGTGGATAATGCACTCAGACAGAAACCCCATGGCTATTCAGCTCCATCTCTCTCAAGCCCTCATCAGCTGGTATCTGCAGGTGCAACTGGGATTACACCTGAGTCAATCTTGACCATTTCTGGTACTTCCCTAAGAGCCCATATTCCCCAGTCTTGCTATCCTAGTTGCCCTAATCTGGCAATCATGGCTGTGTCTTGTTTAAAATGTATCAATATTAAACCAAAACATTTCCTTTACACCCTTGCTTGCAGAGTCCAGTTGGCTTCACTTCCACTTCTTTTCCAGATAAATAATTCATTTTTCTTATTGCATTTGGAGCTTTATCATAATCCACACCTGCTGAGGACCTAAAAGAATGCAGAGCCCAACCTATGCTGCTTTTTCTGGAGGCTGAACCCAGCTCTGTACTCTGACCCACCAACCAGCACTATGTCCTCCAGATCTCTTGTTCCTCACCTGAAAGCCTCCAAGGGCACTAAAGAATTCTGCTTTAGACTCTAAGGGGCTGTTTGCTTGGATGGCATGAATGATCTCAATGGTGGGACCTCACAGGCATTCCATCAACTCACAGCAAATCTCAGACCATGTGTCAGCCATTGTTCAAAGACTGTAATCCAATAATATTCCCCAAAAGTAATCTAAACTTTGGATAATGCTTTTTCAAAGAGGCTGGAAAATAATTTCCCTAAAAGTGCATCTAAATGATGAAGCCTACTCTCCAGACTGGCTGAAATGGATTCTGACTCTGAATAATGTTCCCCCAGTAAATCAGAGTGACAGACTACAGTCAGTTTCTCTCACAAACCTCTCCCATCCCCTGATATACTTCAGACCTTACTACAAAACTGATACCAGTTTATTGAATGGACTGAAATTGGTAAGGCACAAATAGGAAATGACTTCATTCTTCTCCCAGCACTATTCCCTACCCTGCTTTTATGGATCTCCCTGCCCTACCACTGAAAGCATAGCTTCCATAGAATTGTTTTTTCCTACATAGTTACACCTACAAAAAGCCTCATGACACGTTTTCAGGGATTTGAATGTCCATCCCAGTCCAAATCAAAACTTCAATCTCACTTCCAATACAAAACTTCTATTTCCTGCACTCATCCCCCTCTCCAAGTTCAGGCCTGACCTGTGGCTTAGGCACCTGAAATTGAGATGGAGAAGTAGCCTCAGTTATTTGCTTCTCATTTGTTATTTTCCAGTTTTCCCCAGGATCAGGTTGAGAGAGGTGGTTGAGAGAAAGGAGGAATGACTATTTATTTAGCTGTAAATTCCTTGTGTGGCTAGTGACCCAAATGCTAGTTCCTTTTTGGAAACATTTATAGACTGTTCAGAAAATTGACTGTAGGGTCTTCAGCACTACATGGTTCCTTAAAATGTGAGCAAAGTATACTCTGGCAAAAACATTGTGAACCCACTCAGTTCTTCCCCATGACACTATATCCCGGGTCCCATTTCCGTAGAAGACTGTGATAAGAAGCAAGATGGCTCAAGCCTGGCTCCCTTCTATGGCATCTACTAGTTTGGGAAGAATACTCCAAATTCTTGAAATGCCAAGTAGGAAAAGTGAAGGCTGCCCCACTGACACTCTCTTTTCATCCTGCCACTACAAGCAGTGCCAAACAACATTCAGGTGAGAAGCAAACACAAGTGTCTATGTTCACATTTTTAAAGACACGTATCAAGTTTCCCGAGAATTATTCTATTATGTTTCACTCTGATGTCAACGTGGGGGCAAGGGGTGATGCTTTTTGTAGCTTAGCAAACATCCAGCCAGGGAATCATATATAAGCCTCCCCAGTTGCAGACAGCCCCAACGGTTCTAAGTGTTTGTCTTAGAGCCCTTTTCCTGGGCTGAGGATCGAGGAAGGAAAAGTGTAAAACCATACCCCCGCACCAACAGGCCTACCTCTTCCTGCTATGAATTCTCCCCCACTTAAATGAATGCACCTAATTTAATGAATTCAGAAATTTCTAGTCTTCTCTCTCTACAGGCTGGTAGCAATGAGCAGGCTTGCAAGACCTGTTAGCCACACTTTGGTAAGCCTTATGGGAATGTGTCTAGCAAATACTCTTTAGAAGGTGGAGTTATTTATTACCCAATGTCCTCAGATTTGGAGCATTAACCATTAACCAAAAGTTCTAAAGTCGTACGGAAAAGATCCATTCAACATTCTGTTGCAATAGCAAGAAATGGGAGAAGCATACATAGCAAGGATGTACCATATGTGCATTTAACTTAAATTGTAAACATGTGGGCTGGGAAGAGAGAAAGAGGGAGGGATGGTGGGTGACAGGGGGAGGAGGAGAGGGAGAGGGAATGAAAGAGTGAACAGAAGAAAACAAGAATAATTAAAATGATGAGGGTAAATCTTCATGACATTTTACTTCATAAGTAAACTTTGTAAGCCTATGTCCCCAGAATGAACTCAGTAGATGGTGCACCTGAGTCGAATATTTTCAGAATCTTAGTGCTGTGACTTTTGAAACATGAGTATCTCTCTGTGCAGAGTGTGATTCAAGAGTTTAAAAGATTCTTCATTTTTACTCAACATCGTCCCTGCAATAGTTAATTTTATGGGTCAACTACACTGGGCCGTTGGGTGCCCAGGTATTTGGTCCAACACTATTTTGAGTGTGCCTGTTAGGGTGGTTTGGATGAGATTAACATTTGAATGGCTAGGTTGATGGCCCTTCCTAATGTGGGTGGTCCTCGTGCAATCAGTTAAAGGCCTGAATAAAATAAAAGGCCAACCCTTCCTTGAGTGAGAGGGAGTTTCTCCTGCCTTGAGCTGGGACATCTTTGTGTCATGCCTCCAAACTTGATCTAAAACATTATTAGCTTTTTCTGGATCTCGAGCTTGCTGGCATTCAGACTGGAACTTAACCATCCACCAACTTTCCTGTTTCTCAGGCCATTAGACTCCAACTGAATCTACATCATTGGTTTTCTTGGGTCCCCAGATTGCTGATCGCAGCTCTTGGGACTTGTCAGCCTCTATAATTGCATAAGCCAATTCATTACAATGAATCACAATCTCTCTCTCTCTCTCTCTCTCTCTGCCTCTGTCTCTCTCACCACCCTATTAGTTTTGTTTATCTGGAGAACCCTGACTACTAATATAGGCCTTAAAGACAAGCCAATTAATTTATCTGATGACCAAATGAAGAAACAATCCACATCAACACTGAAGGAAAAACTAGCTATGCTGGAATTACTGAAAGACGTGCTGAACTGTACTTTTGGAGGCAACTTAAGGAGTTTCCAAAGATAATTTAATTTTAGACTTGCTACTTTTCCTCAAATGGTTAAGTTTAATCACTTCTAAAACTTTTTGAACATACCAATCTCTCTTGCATGCACGTGGAGGCTCTCTGTCTCTCTGTCTCTCTCTCTGTGTGTGTGTGTGGTATATATATCACACACACATATAGTCATGTGTTAGTTAACGATGGAGATATGTTCTGAGGAATGCATCCTTAGGGGAGAACATCATAAACTGTCCTTACAAAAACATATTTAAGATTATATGAAAGCATTTTCTGAAATATGCTTAATTTCTCAGGACAAAATGTTTGATTGCATGGCCAGTTAAGTCAGTTGTTTATCAAAAAAATTTGTAATTTCTCGACCTTAGTTCTGAATACACTCTTCTCTCCCTGGGACCTTGAAAATTAATTTGGGAGGTATGTTGTAAAGCTTTAATACTTGGGATATGTTGTTTCTAAAATAACACAGAGTAGAGATGTAGAGATAGTTTCAATATTATGAGACTTTGAGGATTTTCTTATTTAATAAAACTTTGATTTTAGGTTCAGGGGTACACATAAAGGTTTGTTATATAGGTAAACTTGCATCATGGGGATTTATTGTACAGATTATTTCGTCACCCAGGTATTAACCCTAGTACCCAACAGATTTTTTTTTTTTCTGATCCTCTGCCTCCTCCCACTCTTCACTCTCCAGTAGGCCCCAGTGTGCCTTGTTCCTCTCTATGTGTCCATGTGTTCTCATCATTTAGCTCCCATTTATAAGTGAGAACATACAGTGTTTGATATTCTGTTTCCGCATTAGTTTGCTTAGGATGATAGCCTCCAGCTCCATGCATGTTGTCACAAAAGACATAATCTTGTTCTTTTATATGGTTGCATAATATTCCATGATATATATGTACCACGTTTTCTTTGTCTAATCTGTCACTGATGGGCATTTAGGTTGATTCCATGTCTTTGTTATTGTGAATAGTGCTGCAATGAACATTCACATGCATGTGTCTTTATGGTAGAATGATTTACTTCCTTTGGTTATATACCCAGTAATGGAATTGCTGGGTCAAATGGCAATTCGTTTTTAGCTGTTTGAGGAATCATCACACTACTTTCCACAATGGTTGAACTAATTTACACTCCTAGAAACAGTGTATCAATGTTCTCTTTCTCTGTAACATCACCGGCATCTGTTATTTTTTAACTTTTTAATAATAGCCATTCTGACTGGTGTGAGATGATATCTCAGTGTGGTTTTGATTTGTATTTCTCTAACAATGAGTGATATTGAGCTTTTTTCATATGCTTCTTGGCCACACATGTCTTCTTTTGAAAAGTGTTCATGTCCTTTGCCGACTTTTTAATGTTTTTTTTCTGCATATCTGTTCAAGTATCTCACAATGCTGCATATTTGACTTTTGTCAGATGAATAGTTTGAAAAACAATTCTCCCATTCTGTAGGTTTTCTATTTACTCTGTTGATAGTTTCTTTTGCTGTGCAGAAGCTCTTTAGTTTAATTAGATCCCATTTGTCAATTTTTGCTTTTGTTCCAATTTCTTTTGCTGTCTTTGTCATGAAATCTTTGTCAGTTCCTATGTCCAGAATGGTATTGCCTAGGTTGTCTTCCAGGGTTTTTATAGTTTTGGGTTTTACATTTAAGTCCTTAAACCATCTCGAGTTTATTTTTGTGTATGTTGTAAGGAAGGGGTCCAGGTTCAATCTTCTGCATATGGCTAGCCAGTTATCCCGGCATTATTTATTGAATAGGGAGTCTTTTCCCCATTGCGTGTTTTTGTCAGCTTTGTCAAAGATCAGATGGTTGTAGGTGTATGGCCTTATTTCTGGGCTCTCTCTTCTGTTCCATTGGTCTATGTGTCTGTTTTTGTACCTGTACCATGCTGTTTTGGTTACTATAGCCCTGTAATATAATTTGAAGTTGGGTAATGTGATGCCTCCGGCTTTGTTCTTTTTGCTTAGGATTGCCTTAGCTATTTGGGATCATTTTGCATTCCATATGAATTTTAAAATAGTTTTTTTCTAGTTCTATGAAGAATGTCATTGGTAATTTAATAGGAATAGCATTGAATCTGTAAATTGTTTTGGGAAGTATGGCCATTTTAACTATATTGATTCTTCCTATCCACGAGCATGAAATGCTTTTCCATTTGTTTGTGTCATCTCTGATTTCCTTGAGCAGTATTTTGTAATTGTTATTGTAGAGATCATTTACCTCCCTGGTTAGCTGTATTCCTAGGTATTTTATTCTTTTTGTGGCAATTGTGAATGTGATTGCATTCGTCATTTTGCTCTTGGCTTGGCTGTTGTTGGTATATGGGAATGCTAGAGATTTTTCTACGTTGATTTTGTATCCTGAAACTACTGAAGTTGTTTATCAGCTTAAGAAGCTTTTGTTCTGAGACTATGGATATTTCTAGATATCAAATCATGTCATCTGCAAACAGGGAAAATTTGACATCCTCTCTTCCTATTTGGATGTCCTTTCTTTCCTTCTCTTATCTGAATACTCTGGCAAGGACTTTCAATATTATCTTGAATAGGCGTGGTGAGGGAGGGCATCTTTATCTTGTGCTGGTTATCACAAGTAATGCTTCCAACTTTTCCACATTCAGTAAGAAGCCGGCCGTGGGTTTGTCATCTATGGCTCTTATTATATTGACATATATTTCTTCAATACCTAGGTTTATTGAGAGTTTTTAACATGAACGAATGTTGAATTTTATAAAAAAACTTTTGTGAATCTATTGAGATAATCATGTAGTTTTTGTCTTTAGTTCTGCTTATGTGATGAATCACATTTATTGGTTTGCATATGTTGAATCAAACTTGGATCCCAGGGATAACGCCTACTTGATTGTGGTGGATTAGCTTTTTAACGTGCTGCTGGATTCAGTTTGCTAGCATTTTGGTGAGGATTTTTGCATCAGTGTTCATCAAAGATATTGACCTGAAATTTTCTTTTTGTGTGTGTGTCTCTGCTAGATTTTGGTGTCAGGATAATGCTGGCCTCATAAAACGAGATGGGGAGGAGTCCCTCTGCCTCAATTATTTGGAATGTTTCATAGGAACAGTTCTAACTCTTCTTTGTACATCTGGTAGAATTTGGGTGTCTTTGGTTGATAGGATATTTATTACAGATTCAATTTTGAAGCTTGTTATTGGTATGTTCAGGGATTCAAATTCACCTTGGTTCATTCTTGGGAGGGTGTGTGTACTGTTCAGGAATTTATCCATTTCTTCTAGGTTTTCTAGTTAGTGTGCATAGCAGTGTTCATAGTAGTTTTTGATGGTTATTTGTATTTTGGTGGGGTCAGTGGTAATATCCTCCTTGTTGCTTCTGATTGTGTTTATTTAGATTTTTTCTCTTTTCTTCTTTATTAGTCTAGCTAGCTGTCTATCTTATTAATTTATTCAAAACACAAACTCCTGATTTGTTGACCTTTTGAATGATTTTTCATGTCTTAATCTCCCTCAGTTCAGCTCTGATTTTGGTCATTTTCTCTTGCTAGCTTTGGGGTTGGTTTGCTCTTGCTTTTCTAGTGTTTTTAGTTGGAATGTTAGCTTGTTAATTTGAGATCTTTCTTACATTTTCATGTGGGTGTCTAGTGGTATAAATTTCCTTTTTAACACTGACTTAGCTGTGGATGAAAGATTCTGGTATGTTGTATCTTTGTTCTTATTATTTTCAAAGAACTTGATTTCTGCCTTAATTTC